>NC_083107.1:7685047-7779083 GCF_949774975.1 Lagenorhynchus albirostris | reverse complement strand
CCCCAACCACGCAGCCTGAAACACACACAGTCACATCCACTCCTGAGGCTGTGGCCACTGAGCTGCCGAGATGCGTGTGTCACGTGGTGATGACACCTTAACATGGCCATCAGACTGTCCACTTGCCCCTCCAGTATTTTAAGGTGCTAAGGGGTGCAGGGTGGGCTTGGAGTCCAGGCAATGGGCCAAATCTTCCTCCTTGTCTTCTCTGCTTTCTCCTCGAGGTGGGAGAGCAGGTGTGGGTGCCCTACTGCCCTCTGACCCGCTCGCAGAGCAAGCAGGGACAGGTTGACCCTAGGGCAGAATTCTGGAGAGAGGCATTCTCTGGCCTTCTGTGCAGAAACCCGCACCCTGGGCGTGTTCACTCTCAGCTACACCACAGCTCTTCCTCTGCCTTTATCCGTGGGGCTCTGGGAACCCACAACGGCAAACAAGTCAGGTAAATACTCCTCCTCCTGCCTTTGCAGGGGGGCTTCTGAACGTCCAAGTGGAAGTGACGGCTGAATATATTTCAGAGCAGCACGGAACCTGCAGGACTTGCCTGAGGATGGCCCTCGACCAGGGCACAGGGACCCTCCAAGGACACACAGGGCAGGGGTGTGGCTATATACGTAATGGGTCTCCAACTCCATCCACCCCACAGCAAGGCTTGTCTACAAGGGGGAAATGATCAGCTGTTTCATCACTTATGTACTCATGTAACATAAATGATACGGATTTTATCACTGAGCCCACTGTATGGGCTCAAAATGGCAGCACCACGAGCTATGTTGTTTATACTAGGGGTCTCCAACCCCAACCCGGTTGCGGATCAGTACCGGTCCAAGGCCAGTTAGGAACCAGGCCACACAGCAGGAGGCGAGTGGCAGTGGGTGGGCAAGTGAAGCCCCATTTGCTGTTCCCCATCGCGCACACTACCGCTGGAACTAACCCCCGCTTCCCCTACCCCACCACATCCCCCTCCTCGGCCCCGGTCCGTGGAAAAACTGTCTTCCATGAAACCAGTCCCCGGTGCCACAAAGGTTGGGGACCGCTGGTATACACACAAAAAAGTTCAATTCTTCCTCCTGGATTCCAAAGGGGGTGGGGGACTTCTGGGATCAGTTCCCCGCCCTGCTGAGGTCAGAGACACCTCTCCTGCTTGTCAAACTTTCCCTGCTGCCCTGTCTACCAGCGCCACGCCTCACATTTCTACCCCTAAGCTAACAAGTTCTCAGAGTCCCAAACTCAGATGCAGGAGCCTAGACTAAGTCATATATGTTACCACTCCCTTCTCCCTCCAGCCAAATGTCATGATGACAGAAAACAGATTCAAAGCCGTTTTCCTTCTTTTAGATGAGATGCCCGGTCTGGTCATCTGCTCAGACAGGAAAAACGAGGTATAGGGTTGATTGTATCAGCCCTCTATCCACCATGGAAAATGTTCCCCAAACCATATCTCCTAAAGAGACCTGAATTTCTGCTCAAAGAATGAAAACAAATACAGTCCAAGGCCTGACAGTGGGTTCCAGTGACCTGGCTAGAATCCCTCCTGGCTGCTCGGAGCACGACCCAGCACGGGAGTCTAAGGGGAACACACACAGGGGCCACCGGAGTCCCCGACAGCCCTACGTGGCAGGCGCGGATGGAGTCGAGGTGGTGCAGGCTACACTTGCCTTTATGGTGGTGCCGGGGCCGATGTCGTGCAGCAAGGACATCTCTGGGGGGCTCCTGGGCAGACCGTCGTCCTCAGAGCTCATGCCAGCATCATCTCCCCGCCTGGCCGGAAGGCCCCCCGGAGGAGGTGGCAGCCCCATTTTCACATTACACTGTATTTTTAACTAGATCGGAATAAAGAACATTTGCTGTTGTTTTCGTCAGCAACTTTTCTCAACAAATGCTCCCGCTGCAATTCATTCATTCAAGAGATATTTTCAGCACCCTTGCCTGGGGCAGGGAACTGAACTGCGAGTCTGCCACCAGCTCTGCCGCTGTCATCTTGAAAATGAGTGGTTATAACTGAGAATGAGGTATGGTCCAATTGTAACTAACTGGGTGAGTCTTGGGAGAGCTGCGACGTGCATGCAATTGGGCTTTAAAATAGATCAAGTAAACCCAGCAGAAATCATCTTAAGACTTCCCAATGCCTACCTGACATACGTACCCAGTGTCGCCACGGGGAAACGTTTACCTGCAAAGCTTTAATCCGGTCACACACATTTTCTTGGGAAAAGACCCGCACCGGCCGAGGAGGGTCCTGTCCCGACTCAGGAATGAAAATACTGTCGTGTGAGAGGGCCCGGCTGCCCAGCGTGCCCCTTGACTCCCTAGGACGAAAGAAGCACTGTGACCCTCGGCTGGTCCCGGGGGGCTTGGGATGGGGCTAAGGGCACATGCTACAACAAGCCTTCAGCTGCATTTATTTGTTTTAACTGCTTACGACTTTGGTTCATCCTGTCAAATACCACGGTCAATTATTAGGAGCTTTGTAGAGATAGGGATTTTTCTAACAGATCTGAAGATTATGTGAATTCTTTTCGTTAAGGGAAAAACCAAGGTCTGACGAGGTGTGAGGTCTAGGACAGCAGGCCTGCAGAGAGGAAGGGCTGGCAGGGGGCCTGGGCTGGCTGGCAGGCTGTGCAGACTGTCCTGGGTGCCCAGGGAGGGTGAGGTCTTTCCTTGTGGGCAAACATGCAGCCCCTCAATGGGCTGGAGACCGTGTTTGCACAGCAGGCTGAGGGCTTGCCAGACGGAGGCATCCTTACAACGTGGTCCAAAACACACACGTCCACGGCTGGGTTTGAAAAGAATTGCGATGTGCAAAGCCACATCCTCATCTCATTACCTGATGTGATCTGTGCAACCCAGCCTGTGTGCCAAGGTCCTGGGGCGGAGATGGCGGCCCCTTCTGGCATCACCATCCCAGCCCCTTCCCCAGCCCCGAGCTCAAGGCTCCAATTTGGAACTGAACCCACAGGACATTCACAAAATGTGCTAAGAGGATGTGGGAGTTATCGTCAGATTTTCCTAGCGGCGCTGGCGGCCTGAACAATAGGTGGAAGGAGGTGACTGAGACACGATGATGAAGGAAGGAAAGCCTGTCCGAAGACGCTGCCACCTTCTGCACCAACAGCCCTTCCCCCACTCCAGCCCTGGGCATCCTGTCCTTTGTGAGGCATTAGGGACTCCTGGGTGTGACCCCGCCCCATGTTGGTTAGTGATGTTTTCTAGCTTCCTTCCAGCCGCTAGAGTAAGTTTGCAAGTGGGGAACCCACAGCTCACAAATGTCCTCATATTTCTGGGAGAGAGTGAGGCCGAGTGAAAGAATCAGGAGGGCCTCCTGCTAATGGCAGCTGTTGTTACAGAGATCATATGCACACCTGGGCTGCCCTCCCACAGCGGGCAGCCCATGGCCACACCCTCTGGAAACCATAATCACTGCCCAAACACCTCCACTCTGGGTGTAACTAGAATTCAAGACAGTGTGAAAAGGCCGCTGCAAAGACACAAAATGCTATATGCTCAAGGCCATTGACTACAGCATCATTTATAGATGCAAAAGACTGGAAAGAGCCCACGTGTCCCTCAGCAGGTACCTGAATAAACTATGGGACGTGATATACTAGAGGCTCTGCAGCTGACCAAAGGGGTGAGGGGCAACCCTGTGTGCAGGTAGCACCAGACTCTAATAAGTGAAAAATAAAAACGGAGTGCAGACAGTGCTGTGTTAGCTCTGTGTGGGAAAGGGGGTATGAACACATACAAACATATGTGTGTTCGCATATATTTTTAAAAAATAAAAATAGAAAGATAAGGAACCAATGAATAAAAATAGCCTCCTTTAGGGCTTCCCTGGTGGCGCAGTGGTTGAGAGTCCGCCTGCAGATGCAGGGGACACGGGTTCGTGCCCCGGTCCGGGAAGATCCCACATGCTGCAGAGCGGCTAGGCCCGTGAGCCATGGCCGCTGAGCCTGAGCGTCCGGAGCCTGTGCTCCACAGTGGGAGAGGCCACAGCAGTGAGAGGTCCCCATACGGCGAAAAAAAAAAAAAAGTCTCCTTTAAGGGGAAGGATAGAACAAGACGAGACTCAGGGTACCAAGGTTTCTACTTATACTTACAATGTTGTCTTTGAAACTATGAAAACATTTTGCATCGTTAAAAGACAAAATCAAACAAAAAGGGAAATCAGCCTCTAAAACTAGAAAACAAACAGAAGGAAACAAGTCTAATTTTATATCAGGTTGTCAGCATAAACACAGAGAAAAGAATGATTTCAAGTGACTTTCACTTGACATCCAAGTGACTTTTGACTCTACATCTGTAATAGGATAAATTCTAAGAACAAAAAGCACAAAGACAGCAAATTGTACTTGGTAGTCTTAGTAGCAATATTGGTTAAAAAAAAAACAGTGCAGAACAATCTTTATAGTATGTAACCTCCGGGTGGGAAAGGGGGAAATGAAATTATTATAAGTACATTAAATGATGAAGAAAATAAATAATTTTATTAGTATCATTAGGAACCAAGATTTCCAGTAAAATAGAAAAGTGAATTCAAACAAAGAATCAAAGAAGCAACAAGTCTGTCTAAATAAATTTGAACTGGAAATACCAGTGAATTAATGATTTATTTTTCTCTTAAAAAAACATATTTCCTAGCTACATCTACTGGAAAGGTCTAGAAGTAATGACAGCCAACTAACAATCATCAGCCCTGGCAGGCAGACTGTGGTCGCTAAAAACCATTTCACACTAAAAGGAAATGGCTGATTACAGGTCTACGGCAGGAAATGTACAAACTAACTTGGGATTTCTCATCATGCAAGAAAGCAAAGAACCTTCCAGAGACAAATGGGGCCATGTCAAAAGAACCAGGAGCTAATCTGAAGTGACTCTCAGTAGAATAGGATGGGACCGTGTGAGCATAAAAATGAACAGAGACTGTCATGGGTTAGGGCACATCAAATATATAAAAATCCATGCATTCACAATGATAGTCAAGAAAAAAAAGAAAAGAAAAAAAGAAAACTCATCACTCAGTTTTGGAAGTTTGCTAGGGTACCAGGTCATTACTCTGAAGGTAGATGGATAAAAAGAGAACCAAGCATTACCCTGCTTTTCCTGTACAACTTGTATTTCAGAGCAACCAAGGAGTTGATGAAGGAAAGGTCTTCTGCATAGACGAATGCTAGCTAGCACATATGCAGAATGAACGATCAAATTAGAAAAACCACCATTTTACAATGAAATAATGGATCTAGTAATGATCAGCAGCAGGTGTAAAAACCATCAGGTGAAGGTTCGTGGATGGATCACACTGAGAGAGACCCCCCTGAACCCACCGCTCAGTCTCAGCATCACCAGAAGTGGGACAAACAGAAAGCATGTGCCTTGTGATGAGATGTGACAGGAAGTATCCAGGACCGTCTTGAATCTAAAACTAATTAAATATCGAGATCCAGCTACCATTCTACGAGAAATGCAGAGAATACAAACATGAGTCCAATGATACCAAAAGCAAGCAAATCCCGATGTGGGATATTCTCCATTTGATCAGTGACATGAAACAAAGCAGGAAGGGTGAAGGAAAATTGTTATAGATCAAGAGACTCAAGAAGCATAACCCCACTGACACAGTACATGGGCATCAACTTCTTAAACCCACAGGGTTTCATGTGGTGTGTCAGCCTTAATGTACCTTGGTAAGTGGACCTTTTTGCCCATGGTGATGGATGACAAGTTGCTACACAGTCTAGAAGGCTCACGGACTCTTCAAAGAGGCTAAAGAGTACCTTTAAATTTTTGTCTCTTATACGGTCAATTACTCTATGACACAGGAACCAAGAATATATCACGGGGAAAGGACAGTCTCTTCAATAAATAGTGTTGGGAAAACTTGGACAGCCCCATGCAAAAGAATGAAACTGGACCACTATCTTATACCATACACAAAAATCAAAATGGATTAAAGACTTGAATGTAAGACCTGAAACCGTAAAACTCCTAGAAGAAAACATAGGGAGTAAGCTCTTTGACATTGCTCTTGGCAATGACTTTTTGGATTTGACACCAAAAGCAATGGCAACAAAAGCAAATATAAACAAGTGGGGGCTTCCCTGGTGGCGCAGTGGTTGAGAGTCCGCCTGCCAATGCAGGGGACGCGGGTTCGTGCCCCGGTCCGGGAGGGTCCCACATGCCACGGAGCGGCTGGGCCCGTGAGCCATGGCCGCTGAGCCTGCGTGTCCGGAGCCTGTGCTCCACAACGGGAGAGGCCACAACAGTGGGAGGCCCGCGTATCGCAAAAAATAAATAAATAAACAAGTGGGACTACATCAAATTAAAAAGCTTCTGTGGCACGATACTGTAAATCAACTATACTTCAATAATAAAAAAAAAGCTTCTGCACAGCAAAGGGAACCATCAACAAAATGATAAGGCAATTTACAGAATGGGAGAAAATATTTGCAAATCTATATCTGGTAAGGGGTTAATATCCAAAATATTTAAAGGACTCAACAACTCAATAGCAAAAACCCAATCCAATTAATAAATGAGAAGATCTAAATAGACATTTCTCCAAAGAAGGCAACAGACGGCCAACAGGTACATGAAAAGGAGCTCAACACCACTAATCATCAAAGAAATGCAAATCAAAAACAGGAGACAAAGCTTCAGATCTGTTAGAAGGGCTTTTACAAAAATGACAGGAGATAAGTGGTATCAAGGATGTGGAGAAAAGGGAACCCTTTTGCACTGTTGGTGGGAATGTAAGTTGGGGCAGTCGCTATGGAGAACAGTATGGAGGTTTCTCAAAAAAATTTAAAATAGAACTACCATATGATCCAGCAATCTTGCTTCTGGGTATTTATCTGAAGGAAATGAAAACAGGATGTTGAAGAGACATCTGCAGTCCCATGTTCATCACAGCATGATTCACAATAGCCAAAACATGGAAACAACAGAAGTGTCCATCAATGGGTGATGGATAAAGAAGACGTGGGACATATATGCAACGGCACATTATTTAGTCATGAGAAAGGAGGACATCCTGCCATTTTCAACAACATGGATGGACCTTGAGGGAATCATGCTGAGTGAGATCAGACAGAGAACGAAAAATACTCTACGACCTCACTTCCATGTGGAATCTAAAAAAGCCGAACTCATAGAAACAGAGTAGAAAGGTGGTTACCAGGGGCTGGGGGGTGGGGGAAATGGGGACATGTTGGTCAAAGGGTAAAAACTTCCAGCTATAAGATGAGTAAGTTCTGGGGATCTACAGCACAGTGATTACAGTTAATCATACTGTATTATATACTTGAAAACTGCTACGAGAGTAGATCTTAAATGTTCTCACCACAAAAAAAAAAAACGGTAATTAGGTGACATGATGCAGGTATTAGCTAATTTTATGGTGGTAATCATGTGGCAGCATGTAAGCGTATTAAATCAACACGTTGTACACCTTAAAACTCCCATAACATTATATGTCAATGATCTCTCTCAATAAAGCTGGGAAAAAAAGAGAGAAAGCTCTTGTCTCACCTCTGCGCTGTTCTCTAAGGACATTATTTGCACTTCCCGGGTGTCATCACAACTCCACCCCAAGCTTCCGCTCCTAGCATCACTCTAGCAAACTTTCACCAGTAACTGAAGACCCGCCCCTGCCAGGTGCTGAGAATATAAAGATGAAAGGGGCACTGTCCCCACTCTCCATGGGCTCTGGTGACAGATGACGGACAAGTGGACAGGTCATTTCAGCCCAGCTCACCCCCCTGCTGTGTTCTTATTCCTTGGCTGGAGGGGCCGCTGAGTGTTCTGGTCGAGAGACTGGGTGGGTAGAGGCGAGCGTTATAATGTCCCTGGGGCTGGCCCAGTGAAGACATGTAACAGTGAGCAATTAGTTCTATACGATAATGTCTTGCTCCCCAAGAGTTTGGAGCTGCCTTAAAAATGCGTGTATAGCCCGTCCTCTCCACTCCTCACAAGGTCCCATGTGGGTGCCTCCTATTCCCAGCCAGCACCAGAAAAAAAAAACAACCTGAAAGACAAAGCTCAAATCTCTCCTCTTTAGTCGTTTGGCGCCACCAAGCGGTCAGTGTAATTTCTACTCCTTTAGAAACAGGCAAGGAGACTGGGGAGGAAGGAGGGGACAGGACCCCTCACGGGGATGCTGAAGCCCAGGACCCCATCTCAGCACGGTCTGTCTCCCAATCCCAGGGTCATTATGTCTTATCCTCTAATTAAGGAGCCCATGTTGTTTAAAAGAAACAAAACATGGCATGGCAACAGATCTGGTTTTGGTTTTGTTTTTTCCCTTTTACTCACAGAAATAACTGCTGGAATAACCAAAGCATATGTATTACAACTATATTCTGATGAAGTACAAGTTACAAAAATACAGATTTCTTCCCTAGACTTCCCCATATTTCATACCTATTGAAATATGGGTTTCTGTTCTTCCTAACAATATTTTTGGATGATTTTTCTAAGACTGAACAGCAAGAAGCCTTCCCCCTACTCCTCTCTCTCTCTCCAGTGGAAAATTTTCTTATTGGGTTACTGAGGACTCAGGCTTAGAGAGATGTATTTTTCTGGTATAGTATCCAGGTCCTCAAAGGAGTTTTAAGTCAAATTAAATGAGGGATTACTTCCTAATCTTGCTACTTTCAGCTGTAGGACATTGGGCAGATTTTCCGAAATTTCTCTAAAGCTTGGTTTGTTCATTTATAAAATGGTATTTCTTACCTCCTCTTTCATAGTTAGGTAGACTTTTTTATTTATTTATTTATTTTTTGCTGTACGCAGGCCTCTTACTGTTGTGGCCTCTCCGGTTGCGGACGCGCAGGCTCAGCGGCCATGGCTCACGGACCCAGCTGCTCCACAGCATGTGGGATTTTCCCGGACCGGGGCACGAACCCGTGTCCCCTGCATCGGCAGGCGGACTCTCAACCACTGCGCCACCAGGGAAGCACTAGACTTTTAATATATACACACCTGGCACATAGCGGGTACCTGATAATGTTCCCCTACCCCCCGCTCCAACTTTCTCCATCCCTATGTACGAAAAGACAGAAAACACCATATCTATGGAAGAACCTCCAGTGGAATTACCTAGGAGGAAAGTAAGCTCAGAAATCCACCAAGTTACCTCGACAACTAGCCCAAGTATTGGGGTCCTCCTGTGACCCCTCCTGCCCCTTCGAACACACAAGCCTGAAGGATAGAAAAGGCAACTTACTCCAGCTCATCCTCTGAGTCGTAGCCCACTGGCCCTGACTCGATGGCAATGACCTCATTCTTTGCCTGGCTTTGTTTCCAGGTGCTACTTCCTGTGGAAGGAGATTCCTTTCTCTTCTTCTTCCCAAAGAACTTCTTAAACGTTTTGAATTTGGACTTTTTCTTTCCTATGCAAAAAGAATGCATGTGAGTATTTACCAGACACGTATGAGATGTGCACGAGAAGGAGAGAAAGTAAGATTTCTGTCCGTGCATCAATTATTCGCTCCTGAAAAGTCCTTTTACCACACAGAAGGTTGTGAAGCACACAACATACCATTTTTGCACACCTGAAAGCATCTTGATTTCTGTCTGTTTTGGACATTGAATAAAACAGCCAAGAAAGCTTTGGAGCATGATCACAGAATCAAGGCACAAGCAACTTCCCTCTTACTTGAAATCAACACTTTTTTAACATATCTTTCACGTCCTTGGTTCAATTTATTCCTAAAGAGTTAATTTTTTTGATGCAACCATGCTTTTTATTTCTATTACCATACATTTGTTTTGCCCATTCTTGAATTCATACGGCACATCCTGTATGAGTAGAATCATACAGCATATACTCTTGTGTGTGGCTTCTTTCCCTCCATATACCGCTTTTGACACTTTGCATGGTGATGCGTGCATTTTGCATTCTTCCTCTTTTTCTAAATTGCTAAGTAATATTCCACTGTATAAATGAAATCAGATTTTAATCCCTAAAATAAAAATAGTCAAAAGCAAAAATTCCTGATGAGGTAAAGCCCGTAAATGATAACCCAACTTATTTTCCAAAATAATCCTCAAGTGCTAATACATATATATATATATATGTATATATAACTGAATCACTTTGCTGTACCGCAGAAACTAACACAACATTGTAAATCAACTATACTTCAACAAAATAAATTTTTAAAAAATACTCAAGTGCCCATGATTTCGGCAGCTCAGCAAAGTCCATTCCTTTCCTTCTGAATATGAGAACTAACAACAGAAGGATGGAACATCACAGGTAACCAGGCTGCTGTCTAATATATCCTGAAAATTTGCTAACAATTGATTTGTTTGATAAGTAAATCATTCTGTAAGCTGAATTCCTTTTTTTATAAATTTACTTTTATTTATTTATTTATTTTTGGCTGTGTTGGGTCTTCATTGCTGTGCCCAGGCTTTCTCTAGTTGCAGCAAGCAGGGGCTACTCTTCGTTGCGGTGCGCGGGCTTCTCACTGCAGTGGCTTCTCTTGTTGCAAAGCACGGGCTCTAGGCATGCGGGCTCAGTAGTTGTGGCGCACAGGCTTAGCTGCTCCACGGCATGTGGGACCTTCCTGGACCAGGGCTCGAACCTGTATCCCCTGCATTGGTAGGCAGATTCTTAGCCACTGCGCCACCAGGGAAGTCCCTGAATTCCTTTTTAAAACACCAGGATCTTTATATTTGGTTTATGTTCATGCCCCCCTTGGGAAGTTTACATGATCTTGCCTTAATGTGGAGAATTTCTTAGGATTACTCTATAGTTGGAGTACCTATATGACCTTAGGTGGAGCAGATCCCTGCCCAAAAGGAAATGAGTTCTACAGCAAAGTTTTCTTAACTTACAGTGGAAGTTTCCTTACCTTTATAATCTCAAAACGTTTATGTTGTTAACTGATTGGTCTCAAAGAGAGCTTATTATTTGGAAAGCCTCTTCAGAGTTTTCTGCATCTGCCAGAACACCATCTGGTCTTTGCCTAGTTGACAAATAGGTACGCACCCCTGAAGGTCCGCACAAACACGCAGCCTCACAATCCTTTACAGTCAAAGAGGCTCCTTCAGGATTAAAGCAAGTGGCTACCAACAGCCAGAGTACAGCCGCTGAACACTTGTTTGATTTGCCATAATTAGTTGGCCATCCACTGGAGGCCCGTTTGTGTTATATCTGTTAGGCTGCTAGCCTTTTTCATTCAATTTCTTTAATGGTTATAGGAACTATTTGGGTTTTCTATTTCTTGAATTTGTTTTATTGTTTCATTTTTCTAGAAATTTGTCTTTATTTCCCACATTTTCAAATGCACTGGCATATAGTTGTTAATATCCTCTTATTATCTTAGCACCTGTACTATCTATAATAAAGCCCCCTTTTCTCAGCCCTGCTATTCTCTGTCCCTCCTTTTTTCCTGGATCAATTACACAAGAGGTTTGTCAATTTCCTTTGCGTTAAAAAAAGTTTGGCTTTGTTCATTCTCTCTACTGAATGTTTATTTTTTTATTGGACTAATTTCTGGTCCAGTTTTTCCTTCCTTCCTCCTACTTTCTTCAGGTTTACTTTGCTATCTTTTTAAACTTCTTGAGATGAATACTTGGCTAATCAATTTTTAGGTTTTCTGTTTTTACAATACACACATTTAAGGCAATGCATTTCCTTCTAAATCTGTTTTAGCTGCATCTACATGTTTTTTCTTCTTTTTAAAAATATTTGTTTCTTTATTTATTTGGCTGTACCAGGACTTAGTTGTGGCACACTGGATCTTCCTTGCACCACACGGGCTCTTTTAGTTGCAGCACACTGGGCTCCTAGTTGTGGTATGCGGGATCATTTTTTTTTTTTTTTTTTTTTTTTTTAGTTGCGGCTATCGGAATTCTAAGTTGCGGCACACATGGGGGATCTAGTTCCTTGACCAGGGATCGAACCCAGGCCCCCTGCATTGGGAGTGTGGAGTCTTAACCACTGGACCCCCAGGGAAGTCCCTGCATCTACGTTTTTTTTTTTTCTTTTTTTTTTCTTTTTTTTTAACATCTTTATTGGGGTACAATTGCTTTACAATGGTGTGCTAGTTTCTGCTTTATAACAAAGTGAATCAGTCATACATAAACATATGTTCCCATATGTCTTCCCTCTTGCGTCTCCCTCCCTCTACATGTTTTGATATATAGTTTCCTTACTATTTGCTTGAAAATATTTTCTAATTTTCATTATAATACCTTTTTGGACCTATAGGTTATTTAGAAAAGTATGTCAATATCCAAGCACTTGGGGATTTTCTTGTTATCTTTGTTACTGAGTTCTAGCTTAATTGCGCTGTGGCCAGAGAACATACCCTGCATGATTTGAATCCGTTCAAATTTGTTGAGACTTGCTTTATGGCTTACCATGTATTTGTAAATGTTCCTAGAGCACTTGAATTAATGTATTTTCTTCAATGTTCTATACACATCGATTAGGACAGGCCTTTTTCTTTTTAATTGTGTTGTCCTAGTACTTTGTCTTTAATTTTTAATACATCTGTCCTATCAATTAGGTGTATTAAAAATAACCCACTCTGATTGTAGATTTATCGTTATTTAACTGTCAATTTCTACTCCATAAATTTTGACATTATGTTGATAAATGCCAAAGAAAGGTAAAATTAATATCTTCCTGGGGAAGTGAACCTACTGTGAAATGACCCTCTTTATTTTTAGTAATGCTTTTTGCCTTAAATTTTATTTTGATTGCTATTGATACAGCTATGCCAGCTTCCCCTGGCCCCGTGTTGCAAGGTTCCTTTTTTTCTATCCCTTTTACCTTCAACTTTTCTGAATCCTTATATTTAAGAGATACAGAGTTTTAGAAAGCCAATTTGAGCTTTAAACTTCTAACGGGAACAATTAATGTAACTAGCTACTGACCCTTATTCTAATTACTGATAATGTTAATAAAAACAAGTCTACCATCTCTGTGGTTTTTCTTAATCTCCTTTCTTGCTGTCTTCCGGACTAACTGACTTTAAAAAATTATTCCATTATCTTCCCACTTCTAGTTTGTAAACTTTGCCTTTTACCTCTGTTCTTTCATGGGTTACCCTAGAAATTATACCCCACATTCTATTAAGGGACAAAACAAGAAAGTTAGAATACTTTAATCCTATGTTTATGCCCTATTGTTTTCATTCTGATCTTTAAAACCCCAAAAGATATTATTCCATGTTCATTTAGATGTGTTTGCTTGTTTCTCATTTTCTTTTCTTATCATTCCTTCCTGTGTCCAAATCCTCCATCAGGATGATTCTCCTTCCACCCGAAGGGAGATTCCTTTAGAATCTGAGGGTCTCCTGGTGACAAACTCAGTTTTTGTTTACCTGAAAATGCCCTTATTTCTCCTTCATTCCTAAAATATCGTATCCGTAGGTTTAACATTCTAGGTTGGCAGTTATTTTTTCTAAGTTATGCTTTCAGTAATATTAAGACATTATTTCATTGTTTTGTGGCTTCTGTCGTGTGGTCAGGAAGTCAGTTTTTTGTTCCTTCGAAGGTAATCTTTTTTCCTCAGACTAATTTTAAGATTTTCTCATTTTTGTCTTTGGTTTTCTACATTTTCATTCGATGTGGATTTCCTTTTATTTATCCTTTTTGGGATTCATTCAGTTTCTTAAATCTGTGGACTGGGGCGTCTTTTGTGTTTTTTTTTTTAAGTCAATTCCAGAAAATTCTCAGCTATTCTCTCCTCTCCTGAGACTGTGCTCAAATGCATGTTACACCCTTTCACTTATCTCTATGCTTCCTGTTCTCTTTCTGTATTTTCCTTCTTTTTACCACTCTGTGATACATTCTGTACACTTTCTTGTGCTCTCTCTCGAGCTGATATAATCTGCTATTAAACTCATCCACTTAATTTTTAATTGTAATAGTTTTACTTATTTCTAAAAAATCCACTTGACTGTTTTTCAAATCTGGTACCTCATTTAAAAGTTGTTTTAAAAATTACATCAGTAAAATTGACTCTTTTTGGTGTATACAGAGTTGAATAATCACCACCAAAATCAAGATACATCATCGTTGTGCTGTCTTTTGTAGTCAAACCCTTCCCCTACCTTTAACCCCTGGAGAGCACTGATATCGTCTCTGTTCTTATAGTTTTGCCTTTTCCAGAATGTCATATAGAGTGATTCAGACAGTATGTATCCTCTTGATTCTGGCTTTTTTTCACTTACCACCATGCATTAGAGATTCATCCATGTTGTTACCTCAATCAATAGCTTGTTCCTTATTATTGCTGAGTACTGTTCCATTGTATAGATATAAACAAAGTGGTAAACAAAATGAAAATTGTTATAGGTTTTTGTGTAAACGTAAGGTTTCACTTCTCTTAGGTAAATACCTAGGAGTGGGATTGGTGGCTCATAGACTAAGTGTGTATTTAATTTTATAAGAAACTGCTAAAATACTTTCCAAAGTGGCTGTACCATTTGCATTTTCATCAGCCATATATGAGAGTTCCAGTTGCTCTGCATCCTCACCAGCATTTGTTTCTGTTTTTGTTCTGCCATTCTAATAGGTGTATAGCAGTATCTCAGTGTAGTTTTAATTTGCATTAACTAATGACTATCGGTGTTGAGCACTTTTTCATGTGCTTTTTTGCCATCTGTGTATCTTCTTAAGTAAAGCATCTTTAAAAACCTTTTGACTATTTTTAATTGGGTTGTTCGTTTTCTTACTGTCGAATTTTGAGTGTTCTTGTCAAATGTGATTTGCAAATATTTTCTCCCAGTCTGTGATTTGACTTTTCATTTTCTTAACAGTGTCTCTTACAGAGCGAAAGTTTTAAATTTTGATAAAGTCCAATTTATCGACTTTTTCTTTTAGGGACTGAGTTGTCATATCTATGAACTCTTATCTAATCCTTGGTCATAAATATTTTCTCCTATATTTTCTTTTAAAGCGTTTATAGTATTACATTTATGACTATGATATATTTTAAATTAATTTTTCTATACTCGAGTTCAAATAAACTTTGAACTCTCAAAGTTCATTTTTTTACATATGAATGTCCAATTGTTTTAGCACCATTTGTTGAAAAGACAATTACCAGCCCATCTACTAAAATGTGACAGAGGAAAAGTAGTCCTAATATGGAATAATAAGGAAAATCTATCTGTAATATATGAAATAAAGTCTCTAATGAAATTAGTATCTGAAGCTAAGAGATAAGCGCTAGGATTTAATATTATTGGAAGCTGTTCCCCTGAACTACCTCAAAGACAATCACTATTAGCACTTTGACTTAAAACAAGAGAGAGAGACGGAGAACTCTGTCACCAAAATAAGGTGAGTCAAAATGGCTGATACGGGAAAAGGCACATGTGGGGAGATTAACGTTTTCTAATGTCAGTTTTACAACTCTCTAAAGACATACAGAGCAATCTATGGATAACAGGAAACCAATCGCATAACTGGGTAACTCTTGGAATGCGTTATGAGATGATGATTGATGCGCTTGGAATTTAGCTCAGTAGAAAGTGCAATAAAGGTCTCCTGAAGGAGGATAAAAGCCATAAAAGAGGACTCAAAGGCTCTCTCTTGATATCATTATTTCTTCTGGATGATTAGACCATCCAATACTCTGCCCGACGTCCCGCTGAAACTTTTGGATGTTCCTGGATGATAAATGATTCCATTGCATCTCACTTCCTTTGCTTTCAAGTCAACCAAACTTTGGGACATGTTCACCTCCAGGAAGGAGGAAAATGAGTAATCCACCCCCACCCCCGCTGCCGTGTCTGACAGAGAAGCCAAGGAGCACTGCCCCCGGGTGGCCGCCAACAGTCTGGACGTGCTCTCCAGCCACATGTGTCTGAACACACTGTGAACTGAACCCACACTCCACGTAGAGAACCTAAAGCTCTGGCTCTAGCAGCCCCTCTCTCAGCCCTACAACGCAACAAGGGCTCCGCCCAGCACAGGGGAAGTAAGGGCCTTACCTGTGCTGTCCTCCCCAAGGCCTTCCGCGGCCTCCCGAAGCTTAATGTCCATCACCCTCGTGGAAATCATGTCCAGCTCACTAAAATCAGATAGAAAGTCATGTTAGAGGAGCAAGTCTAACAGAAGTTATCAGTGACTGAAATGGTGGTGACTGCCTTTTGCCCATGTCCCTGGCAAAGACAGATTCCAGGTCAGTAGAGGCCAAAAACATGTCCAAGATTAGTAAACACATCAGCATTTATCTAATCACTGACCAGAGCCATTTAATGGAAAATGCTTCACTGATTTACACAATGCAGATTTCATTCCTTTCTTTGAAAAAAAAATTTTCAGAAATTAGGTTTTTCTCTTGTTCACTGTAGAAAGTTTGGAAGATAGAATGAAAATCACCCATTATCCCACCAACCAAGAATGACTATGGAACGTTTTAATGTATTTCCTTCCAATATCTTTTATGCAAATATTTATGTGCACGAGCACACATGCACTATATTATTAGTAAGACTGAGTTCCTGATTTTCTTATCCCACATCAGTAAAATTCTTGATGTTATTGTAATGGCTACATGATGTTTTGATATTATGCTGTACTATCACTTATTTATATTGTTTCTTTTTTGAACTTTTTATGAAAAATTTCAAACAGATATAAAAGTACAGAGAATGTATAATGAATTTAAAACATGGGGACTCTTGTTCATTTTACCCCTTCTCCACTCCCCGCTAACTAGGTTATTTCAAAGCGAATCATTCCACATACCAGTATCATTTCATCCATAGGGACTTGCCTTCTCCCCAGATTAAAAATTTCTGACTCTTCATGGAAATCAAATAAATGATTGCTGGTCAGTATTCCTGCTACAGAGTATTGAGCTGCGTCCCTGCTTTCCACAACTGACTTTTAAACAGCACATTCTATCCCACACAGACTAACTCCTCAATTACTTGGAAAGCTATTCCTTATTGGCAATTACTATGAATTCTCGTACTTTAAAAGGGAGCTAAAATATTTAATTAACCAATTAACATTTACCACTTGCACACAGTACATATGGGAAATGATGGGAAAAATTTTTTTTTAAATTAACAGAGAAAAGAAGATGCAGGTCTTTGCTAGAGCTGGATCTAATATTTAGGTCTCCTTTAATATTAATGTCAAACTGCCCCATCCCTGACCAGCCATTTCCTTAAAAGGGGAACAAACCTTCATTAGCCTTGCTTCTTGATTTTGATATAATTTGGCTTTACAAAAATGTTGGATCAACAGAATGAAGGAGAAAAACACCACACACACAAATCATCTCAACTGATGCAGAAAAATCATCTGACAAAATTCAACACCCTTTTGTGATTAAAAAAAAAAAGCGCTCAAAAACCTAGAAATAGAGAAAAACTACCTCAGCATAATAAAAGCCATATATAAAAAGTCCACAGCTAACATCATACTCAACACTGAAAAACCTAAAGTTTTTCCTCTAAGATCAGGAACAAGACACTCTCACCACAACTGTTCAACACAGCACTGAAGTTCTAGCCAGGGCACACAGGCAAGGAAAATAAATAAAGGGCATCTAAGTTGAAAAGGAGGAAGTAAAATGATCTCTGTTCACATGTGACACGATCTCACATGTAGAAAATCCTAAAGATCCCTGCCACACCGCACACACACAGAACTGTTAGAACAAATGAATTCAGCAAAGTTGCAGAACACAAAATGAACACACACTCATCAGTTGTTTCTATAAACTAACAATGAACAATCCCAAAAGGAAATTAAGAAAATAATTCCATTTACAATAGCATCAAAAAGAATAAAGCACTAAGGAATAAATTTAACCGAAGAGACAAAAGACTTATATCCTGAAAACTAGAAAATGCTGATGAAAGATTGAAAATAATGCCAATAAATGGAAAGACATCCCACGTTCATAGATTGAAAGACTTCTTATTGTTATGATGTCCATACTACCCAAAGCAATCTACAGATTTAATGCAATCTTTATCAGAATCCCTGATCCCACAGTATCCTGCCGCTTGATGTTACTATAGGGGATGGGGCGGCTACCAGAGGATTTGAAGGAAGAGGCAGTAGAGAAGGAGCAATGCAAGGAGCAAGGAGAGTAAAAGTGGTCAGATCTGGTTAAGAGTCACCAACTTCTACCCTGGATACCATCTTCTATGGTTGCTGCTGAGCTAGAAAGTACAAGTGCTTGAGGTTTCTATCGCTTGAATTTGGAGTTAACAGCTGCAATTACTTATCAAGCATGCAGCATATCATCTGATTGTCTCATTTCATCTCCAAGAACTCTAAGTATTCCCATTTTGGAAATGAGAACATGTATTATGTATCAGGTAAGTTTATTAACTGGCCCAAAGTAGTGAGGCAGAGACACCAACCTATATACCCATACTGACTGCATATGCAGGGTGGGCAGGCACTTATGAGGCCTGGGGATACAACGATGGATGAGACCAACTTGGTCCCTGCCTCTTGCACGTGCTGACCCAGTGCAGTGGAGCATCCTGAGCTGTCCCCAGAGGGGCTTAAGGAAGCTGGGAAATCCAAAGGACACCAATCTCCCACGGAAATGGCTCTGCCTGCCAAGCAGCCCCTGTCCAGCATCAGGCCAGGCTCAGAGGCTGAAGGAGCCCCAGGAGACCATCCATTGGGTCTGACAGGGCATCTTAGTCAGCAGGGGGTGGGGGTGGGTTGAGGCTGCCATGATTCATCAGCTAACACTCCTAAGAAACCATGAGGTTACCTTCAAAATGTCCACTTCTGCACAGTTTACAAAATGTTCCTTGCCAGGAAGTGCTGAGAACATGCAAGTGTATGTGAGCGTGGGCACAAGCTTCGGAGGTGGGTGTACAGGAGGGCGCCCATCCCGCGGAGTGTGGAGTAGACCCAGGAGCTCAGAAGCGCTTCTCCCTGGATTGAACAATGTGGCTGTGATAAAGGCAGGGCAGAGGGCTCAGGAGCAGGTGGGAGGGTGAGCGGGAGAGACACCAGAGGATGGCCCGGTCCTCACCTTGCTGGAAGGTACGTTCTCGGCAGGGGCCCAGGTGCATAAAACAGCACGAGAGGCCGAGGCTGCTGATGAACTCGCGCTCAGAGGCAAAAGCCACCCCCAGACCAAGGGACGACAAGTCAGCCTCACCCCACGTGGGAGGTTTGAAAGCCTGCTCACGCTTGAGGTTCCAAACAGCTTCTTACTCATAGGAGTGCAGTATGATGCGGAGGAAACGGGAAAGACTTGGAAGTGAGGCAGTGCTGGAGCTGAAGCCGCATCCCACCACGTACCAGGGCGGAGCCTCTGTTTCCTCGTTTACAAAATGGGGGCAGTAACACTTTAACGAAATGGGACTGAGAACACAGCACGTACAAGCACCCGCTGAGAAGAGCTGTCGCTTTCTGCATCTCGTTTCTCACCATGGGCTCACGCCTCTGCACAATTGCAGACAAGAACACACATCACCGGCACGCCCTAGGGACTGGCCATGCTGTCTCGCGGAGGCACAGTCTCCTTGGGCAAACGGCTCGCTTTGGAGCCACCAGTATCAAAGATGAAGACACCTGGGCTCCTAGATGACCCCTGACCTTCGCAAGGCTCCGCAGCCCGACGGACCGTGAATGAAACTGTTGCCAAGGAACTGACAGAAATATATTCCAGGCCACGGAGGAACGCCCTCCACCTGGGACTGCGGGCTGTGCGGATGGAGGACCGACCCCTGCACTCGAATGCTCCAGGTGCAAACACGCCGCAGCTGTTACAAGGGAACGTCTTCTCTGTTGAGCCCAATAACTTGCCCTGCTGAATACATGTTCCCCAACCCGAGCAAAATTGAAGAAAAAGCCAGAAGGAGAACCATAATTAGGAAGGCAATGTGGCAAATAACCAGTATCTCCCAGCACCCCTTCTGCTTCTCGCTGTAACTCAAAGTTCAAGTCAAGTGGCCCCAATGTCCCCTCAACCAGCTTCTGCCCTCCACCATCCCACCCTGTTGCTCTGACAGCTCAAGTCCAAGTACAGGAAAACTGGTTCTTTAAACCTGGACCTGAGGGGGCCTCTTCAGGGGTTCTAGTTAACTCAAAAGGGTGCTGAGCCTCCAGACCCCTCTGCACAAAACTCATCAGTGTGCATCTGGGCGCCTAACAGGATTCAGGGGCGTTCTGGATCCAAAGAAGGATCCTTGTGAGGGCTGCCCCACTGCCTCTCTCTGAACCCTAACTCACCAGAGGCTTCTCCCCAGCTTCCAGCAGAATTCCATCATTAGTTGCAGCTTATACTGAAAAATTCTACAGAAGTTTATTCACGTGAAGAACGAGAACAGATTTTAATATGGTATTTTAAAGGTACCCATCCATTACACTTATTTACACAATGCAAAGAAAAAGATCTGTATCCTGATTACACACCTCTGAGCCCATAACTGTATACAAAAACCTTAGTGTCCACCCCTACAGACCCACTCATTCCACACCACCCTCCAGGCCCTGCTTGCATCTCTGTGGTATTCTGTCTCAGCCCCTGTACCTGTCTTCACAATGCTCACCACAGCTGTCAACAGCAACTTGTTTGTTAGGTGTCTGCCGACCACTCCCCTCACTTCCAAGGCTGTGAGCTTCTATGCCTGTCACATCCATTGCTCTCTTACCAGCAGTAAACAATCCAAAAATGAAGTTAAGAAAACAACTCCATTTACAATAGCATACAAAAATAAACTACTCAGGAATAAATTTAACCAAGGAGGCAGAATACTTGACTCTGAAAACTACAAAACATTGTTGAAAGAAATTAAAGAAGACATAAATAAGTGGAAAGCTATCCTGTGTTCACAGATCAGAAACTGAATATGTTTAACACAGCAATACTCCCCAAATTGATACACAGATTCAATGCATTCCCTTATCAAAATCCCAGATGGCTTTTTGCAGAAACTGACAAGTTGATCTGAAATTTCGTATGGAAATACGAAGGGCCCAAAACAATCTTGAAAGAGAAAAACAAAGATGGAGGACTCGCATTTCGCAGTTTCAAAACTGATTACAAGTCCACAGCAATCAAGAATGCATGGTAGGGCTTCCCTGGTGGCGCAGTGGCTGAGAGTCCGCCTGCCGATGCAGGGGATGCGGGTTCGTGCCCCGGTCCGGGAAGATCCCGCATGCCGCGGAGCGGCTGGGACCGTGAGCCATGGCCGCTGAGCCTGCGCGTCCGGAGCCTGTGCTCCGCAACGGGAGAGGCCACAGCAGTGAGAGGCCCGCGTACAGCAAAAAAAAAAAAAAAAAAAGCAGGGTACTGGCACAGAGATATACATACAGATTAACAGAATTTAGGGTCCAGAAATAAAATATATTCATGGCCAAAAGATTTTCAACATGGGTGCCAAGACAATTCAATGTGGGAAGAATCAGTCTTTTCAACAAATGCTGGAACAACTGGACATTCACATCCAAAACATAATTTGTACTCCTACCTCACGCTATACATAAAAATTACCTCACTGTGAATCATAGACTTAAATGTAAGCGCTAAACCTAGAAAACTCTTTGAAGAAAACATTAGAATAAATTTGTGATCTTGGGTTAGGCAATGATTACTCATATGCAACACCAAAAGGGAAGACAGATAAGCTGGACTTTATCAAATGTATAAACTTCTTGTTTCAAATCTAATCTATCAAGAAAGTGTAAAGGCAGCTCACAGACTGGGAAAAATATTTGCAAATCATATATCTGCAATATAGGGATTTGTACCCAGAATATATAAATAATTCTTATAACTCAACAATAAAAGACATCCATTTTAAAATAGATGAAGGATTTAAACAGATACTTGTACAAGAAAGGCAAACAAATGGCCAATAAGCATATGAGAAGATGTTCAACATAATTAATCATCAGGAAACTGCAAAGCCAAACCAAAGTGAGATACTACTTCACACTCACTAGAATGGCTCTAATCAGAGAGATAGACAGTCACAAGTGTTTGCAAGGACATGGAGCAATTGGAACGCTAATTCATTGCTGATGGGAATGCAAAATGTTATAGCCACTTTGGAAAACAGTTCCTAAAAAAAAAACCCCACAAAACATAAAGATACCATACAGTCTGACAATTCCATTCCTACGTGTTTACCCTAGAGAAATAAACACATATGTCCATGGAAGATTCTAGGGAAACAGTGGAGTAGGAGGCACCAGGAATCTGCCTCCCACTTAGAAAACAACCACACTGGCAGAATCTGTTTAAGGTAACTATTTTGGAGTCCATTTAAGGCTTGCAACTTCCCCTGGAAGGTTGGTATGGAAATTGCAGTTAATTTCAGTCAATTTCAGCTCTTAGCTCAATAGCATCTACTCACCCCCACTCCTACCGCCCCCCCCCCACAGGTAGCCACGAATCTGTTCCTAGAGCAGCTTGCACACAGCTTGAAGGAACCATGGTGGGCAAAAAGGACCCTGCTCTCCAAATACTGGGGATCTGTGCTGTGATTAATGCTTATGACGACAGAGTTGCAGACAAAGAGGTGGGCCGCTGCACCTCCCCTTACTGTTGCAAGCCCCTCCCCTTCTAGCTGCACTAACTTCCAGGAGCTTTAAAGGCCTGGGCTGGTGCTTCATGTCTCCTCCCCCACTTCAGTTTTCTCTCTTCCCCTTTTGGGAGCCAGACATTAAGTACTGGGGCATTCAAAAGCAAACTGTATATATGGGACAAATGAGAAAGTTACTGTATATGCCCAGGGAAAGGCACAGGCTTAGAAAAGATCTGAGAAGACCTTAAGATTACAGTTTAGGCTGATCCTTGGCACAAACATAAACCCCAGCAAACCCAGAGGAAGGGGGAGAATCCGATTTCCAGGGTTACCACATTATTAGATTCAAATGTCCAGTTTTGAATCTGAAAAAGATCTGGTGGCAAATCTACTAGACAAAGACTTTAAAACAACTCTCTTAAAGATGCTCAGAGAACTAAAGATGCAGAGAAAGTGAAGCAAATAATGTATGAACAAATAGAAATATCAATAAAAAGATAGAAAACCTTAAAAGGAAGCAAAAAAAATAAATCTGGAGCTAAAAATAATAATAACTGAAATGAAAGATTCACTAGAGGGTTTCAAAGGCAGATTTCAGCTGGTAGAAGAAAAAATCAGAAATCTTGAAGATAGGACATGGATAAAGTGAACAGAGCATAAGGGACGTGTAAGACACCATCAGTTGGATCAAAATACACTGTAGGAGTCCCAGAAGGAGGAGAGGGGAGAAAGAGGGGCAGAGAGAATATTTGAAAACTTAATGGCCCCAAACTTCCCAAATTTGATGAAAGACATGAATGTAAACATCTAAGGAGCTCAATGAATTGAGATACGTTATAATCAAACTGTTGAAAGCCAAAGATAAAGAATCTTGCAAGCAGCAAGAGAGAAGCAAATCATCACACACAAGGAATCCTCAATAAGATTATCAGCAGGTTTCTCATCAGAAACTCTGGAGGGTAGAAGGCAGGAGGCCAATCTATTCAAAGTGCTAAAAGGAAAAAAAATAAGTCAACCGAGAACCCTGTACATGGCAAAGCCATCTTTCAAAAGTAAGGGAGAAATTAAGACATTTCCAGATAAATAAAAGCTGAGGTAGTTTGTTACCACTACACCTGCCCTGTGAGAAATGTTCAAGGGAGTCCTGCAGGTTGGAATGAAAGGGAACTAGACAGTAACTTTACACCATATTTTAAAAATGGATAAAGAATATGTGGTATGTATACAGAATGGAATACTTCTCAGCCATAAAAAAGAATGAAACTTTGCCATTTGCAGCAACATGGATGGACCTGGAGGGTATTACGCTAAGTGAAATAAGTCAGACAGAGAAAGACAAATATTGTATGATACCACTTATATGTGGAATCTAAAAATACAACAAACTAGTGAATATAACAAAAAAGAAGCAGACTCATAGATACAGAGAACAAATGAGTGGTTACCAGTGCAGAAGGGGGGAGGGGCAATATGGGGGTAAGGGATTAAGAGGTACAAGCTATTAGATATAAAATAAGCTACAAGGATATATTGTACAACACAGGGAATATAGCCAATATTTTATAATCAATGGAGTGTAAACTTTAAAAATTGTGAACCACTATATTGTACACCTGTAACAATATAATATTAAATTAAATATTAAATATAATATTAAAAATCAACTATACTTCAATTAAAAAAAACTAACTTAAAAAAGCTCAGTAAAGGTAAATACATGGCAATTATAAAATGGTAACTATATACATGGTGAATACATGGGCAATTATAAAAGCTAGTACAGTTACCCTTGAACAACATGGGTGTGAATTGCCCAGGTCCACTTAAATGTGAATTTTTTCAATAAGTATGTACTACAGTACTACACCATCCATGGCTGGTTGAATCCCTGGATGCAGAGCCACAGATAGGAAGGGCCAAGTGTAAAGTTAGACTCGGATTCTGGACTGCGTGGAGGGTTGGTGTCCCTAACACCAACATTGTTCAAGGGTCAACTGTATTACTGTAACAATGGTTTGTGACTCCACTTTTTGTTTTCTACACAATTTAAGAGACTAATACATTTTTAAAAAGCAATTCATCTCCAGCTATAAGGTCCTGCCATCCCCGGAAAAGAGTTAATAAAGCCACTGGAGTACCCATCCATGCTAAAAAAAAAAAAAAGCAATTAGTTGTCTAAGAGCTAGTATTAACTGTAACTTTGGTTTGTAACTTCACATTTTATTTGCTACCTAATTTAAGAGGTTACTGTATTTTTTCAAATTATTAATTTACGTTTCTGCACACACAATGTTTAAAGATGTTATTTAGTGGCATCAACAACTGAAAGCAAGACGAACAGAGATGTAGAGGAGCAGAGGTTCTGTGTGTCACGGAAGCTAAGCTGGTATAAATCCAAATTAGAGTGTTATAACTTTAGGATGTTAAATGTAATCCCTATGGTAACCACAAAGAAAATTGCTGTAGAACACACACAGAAGGAAATGAGAAAGGAACTTAAAAGTTTCACCACAAAAAAAAATCAACTAAACACAAGAGAGGACAGTAATGCAGGAAATGAAGGATAAAAAATCTATAAGGCATGGAGAAAACAAATAGCAAAATGACAGAAGCAAGTCTCTCTTTATAGGTTGTAAAAAGGAAGGAAATTCTGTACTCTGCTACCACGTGGATGAACCTTGAGGACGTTACGCTAAGCAAAATAAACCAGTTGCAAAAAGACAAATGCTGAATGATTCCACTACTTATCTAGAGGAGTCAAAATCATAGAGACAGAAAGCAGAATGGCGGTTGCCAGGGGCTGGGGGGAAGGTGGAAGGAGGGGTAGTTTAATGAGTACAGAGTTTCTGTTCTGCAAGATGAAAAGAGTTCTGGAGATGGATGGTGGTGACGGCTGCACAGGATGGATGTACTTAATACCACTGAACGTATACCCTTTAAAATGGTTAAGATGTTAAATTTTATGTCACGTGTATTTTACAACAATAAAAAATGGGGAAAAACGCACACAGAAACGTATACACCAGTGTTCAGCATTATTTATAATAATCAGAAAGTAGAAATAGCCCAACAATTGATGAATACATTTAAAATGTGGTACATACATAGGATGGAATATTATTCAGTCGTAAAAAGGAATGAGGCACTGATACGTGCTACAGTATGGATTAACCTTGAACACATTATGCTAAGTGAAAGAAGCCAGACACAAAAGGCCACATACTGAACGATTCCATGTCTATAAAACACCCAGAATAGGCAAGTCCATCGAGAAAGACAAACAGATTCTTGTTTACCTACGACTGGGGAGTAGAGTGCTGGGGGAGGGAGGCAGAAAGGGAAGTGACAGCTAATGGGCACAAGGTTTCTTTGGGGGAGATGAGTATGTTCTAAAATTAGATTATGTTCATAGTTGCACAACTCTGTAAATATACTAAAACCTATTGACTGCACACTCCTAACAGGTGAACTTTCCGGTAGGTAAATTATATGCCAATAAAGCTGCTGGAAAAAAGCGTGACCAGAAAAAAAGGTGAAATAAAGACACCTTTGGAAAAGAAGACATGATACAATGTGTCGCCAGCAATCCCACAGTAAAGCAGATATTAAGGGAAGGAGGATATGATCTCAGATGGAAGCCTGGAGGAATGGAGGGCAGTATATGTGAGTAAATCTAAACGTGGACGCGACTAGCAGGTTGTCTGGATCTCAACCAGACGCCCTGTACACAACTGGCAGGAATGTGCCTGCCCTGCTCTCCCTGACCCACAGGCTTCACTTCCTTCCAGCCCAGGACCTTTACAGACATTGCTCCCTCGGCTTGAATGCTCTTCCCTGTTCTTACACTCCACTTCCTTCTATCAACTCCCACTCAGCCCTCAGGTACCAGCTTCACTTCCACATCCCCCCAGGGGTCTGATCTGAGGAGGCTGCACCTCCCACAATGCACAGTGAGAAGCCCTGAACCTTTTGTCCACAGCGCTCACCAGTTTCCATCACACCTCTGTTTGCACGATTCTGTGATCTGGTTCCCCTTTCTGGATTTAAGCCTGCTTATACCTTCCCTATACCTTTAACTAACTTTTCCTTTTCTTGGGGAAAAAGACGAAAATAAACTGGGACTTGACTATTGTTCTCTAGTGAGTCACACCAGGATCTGCCTGTACCTTTTTTTAGAAAAATAAGTTTCACATTACTGAGGCAACGGAATGTGTAAGGCTTGCAAAGTTCCTGTGAGAAATCTCTGCTTGAAACTTGCGCCAGCTTTACTGCCTCATGATAGATACTTTTACCCTCAAGAGCAGAAGGCTTGACCTCTGCTCCCACCCCAAGGTGGCAGGGGCATTGGCAGTGGACCTCTCCACGGTCATGTCTCCTCGAGGGTGCCAGGGGACCTCCTGCCCTTCAGAGTAGACACCTCGATGTTTCTGTGCAAAACCTGCTCCGTCCACCTGTCGGGAAGGGTAGATCCACTCTGACATAGGGGAGAAAAGAAAGCAAAGAAGTCACCCAGAAATAAACCCACACACCTACGGTCAATTAAACTATAACAAAGGAGGCAAGAATATACAACGGGGGAAAGACAGTCTCTCTCTTCAGCAAGTGGTGGTGGGAAAGCTGAACAGCTGCATGTAAATCAATGCAGTTAGAACACACCCTCACACCATACAAAAAAATAAACTCAAAATGGCTTAAAGACTGAAATACAAGACATGACACCATAAAACTCCTAGAAGAGAACATAGGCAAAATATTCTCTGACATAAACCGTACCAATGTTTTCTTAGGTCAGTCTCCAAGGCAACAGAAATAAGAGCAAAGATAAACAAATGGAACCTAATCAAACTTATAAGCTTTTGCACAGCAAAGGAAACCATAAACAAAATGAAAAGACAACCTACGGACTGGGATAAAATATTTGCAAATGATGCAACCAACAAGGGCGTAAGTTTTAAAATATACAAACAGCTCATACAACTCAATAACAGCAAAAACAACAACCCAATCTAAAAATAGGCAGAAGACCTAAATAGACATTTCTCCAAAGAAGACACACAGGCGGCCAATAAGTACAAGAAAAGATGCTCAGCATCGCTAATTACTAGAGAAATGCAAATTAAAACTACAATGAGGTACCATCTCACACCGGTCAGAACGGACATCATTAAAAAGTCTACAAATAACAAATGCTGGAGAGGATGTGGAGAAAAGGGAACCCTCTTGCACTGTTGGTGGGAATGTAAATTGGTGCAGCCACTGTGGAAAACAGTATGGAGGTTCCTTAAAAACCTAAAATTAGAGTTACCATATGATCCAGCAATCCCACTCCTGCGCATAAATCCGGAGAAAACTATACTTTGAAAAGACACATGCACCCCAGTGTTCACTGCAGCACTATTTATAATAGCCACGACAGGGAAGCAACCTAAATGTCCACCAACAGATGAATGAATAAAGAAGATGTGGTGTATATATATACAATGGAATATTACTCAGACATAAAAAATGAAATAATGCCATTTGCAGCAACATGGATGGACCCAGAGATTACCATACTAAGTGAAGTGAAGTAAGTCAGAAAGAGAAAGACAAATATCATATATCACTTATATGTGCAAATGAACTTATTTATGAAACAGAAACAGACTCACAGACATAGGAAACAAACTTATGGTTACCAAAGGGGAAAGGGGGTGGGGGAGGGATAAATTAGGAGTTTGGGATTAGCAGATACAAACTACTATAAATAAAATAGATAAACAAAGAGGTCCTACTGTATAGCACAGGGAACTATATTCAATATCCTATAATAAATCATAATGGAAAAGAATATGAAAAAGTATATACATATATATATATACATATATATATATAAAAAGCTGAATCACTTTGTTGTACACCAGAAACTAACACAACATTGTAAATCAACTATACTTCAATTTTTTAAAAAGTAGCAAGGAAATCGGATGAGTGAAGGGCTGAAAGCCGAGAACTCAGACACTGAGTCACAGCCCTCGGAGGACAGCAGGAGGGAAACAAAGGAACTTACTGGGCGGTCAGTTTCCTATCGACCTATAATTGATTATCTTATTAAAATACTAAAATTTGGCTTGGCCTAGAGAAGTCAGTCATCCCCTATCTGGCTAAGGATGTAAAACTTGAAGACTAACTCCTTGAGAATAGGGACCATGTACCAGCATGGTACTGCCACACAGGAGGTCCTTAATAAAGATTGTTAAATGAATGAATGAGTGAGTGAATGAACCAGAAGCATTTATAACACTTGTTAGAAAGGATTCACCTCCTGATAAAAATGACACAGCATAAACTACCCAATCACTGTTCCCAAGACCACATAGTACTCCAATGTCTTGAGGAGAGACGTCCTTCTAAATCCATGACTTAGCTAAACAATGTCACATTTCTTTAGCCTGAGTTCTTCTTGTCCATTGTCCCCCTTTAGACATCAGGTGCTCTATAACCATGCAGAGCCTTTGGGAGTCAAGGAATATGGATGCAGAGGACGTCTCTGCTCCAGGTGCCTTGCTCCCATCCCCCGGCTTCCCTTCGGCCACAGCTGGGCAGGGACAGTTGGGGCACCCAAAGAGAACAAGGCGGTGGACCACAACTGGCTGGGCTGTTTCTTTGCAGAGAAACAGCAGAGCTTCATTCAAACAAACTTAGTCATCTGCAAGACAAACGGCACAGTTTATAAGCGTATAAATAATATCTTATGTAAGATAAACTACACCACTTTTTGAAACTTATGTAACAGTTGATTTTGTGGTAGTTAGAGTCCTTGTGAATGGACACATTGATAAGTTACTCAGCTGGGAATGCATATAGCTGGCCAATGCAGCATATACCTATATACCGTGTATACACACACACAGGAACCTGTGTTCACGTATGCAGCCTACGTCTACATGAATGCTCCTCAACAAAGCTCATGTCTCAGACTGTGATTCATGACAGCTTTCACAGGAGTTACCTGTTTTCACTCACCTAGAAATGAATGCTTTCATATGAGATTTCAAAAACGTTAGTTTAGACATTTTCAGGTTATTAGAATAAAACAAATCTATTAGCGACATTCACAAAACCATCATTTCAAAAACAGGTAAGCATAAGAGCTTCAAACTTTGCAACCTCAGAAACTGCATTCGCATAATTCCTGGGAAAATACATTCTAACGCTGGAGTGTCTTGCCAAGATGCCATCTAACTTGGAAACGTTCAGTCTCAGAGTTAGAGCTGTAAGTTGTGCTGACCGATGCCCACACGGGACGAATGGACCCAGAGCCCAGGGCTCAGGGAAGCTTTATGAAGGCTGGTCTGTTTTTAACTTCATGAGTTTATTTACGTAATAATTTCCCCCTTTTTAAGCATTTTTACCAAAAATAATGACACGAAGAAAGTTCTTAAGGCTAAATTTATCTAGGATGTTCCATATGTGATTGGCATTTCTGCAGCACAGCAGATGCAGAATTAAGGTTTTGCTTTGTGTTTTTTTTTTTTAATTAGGAAGTCATGCTCCAAAGTCTATTAATGAGGAGACATCACACCACCACTCTATTCTGGTCCATTCAAAATAGGCAGCATCACTTTTGCAAATATGTTCCTGTAAAAGGGTTTCCTCTTCAAGGAATTCATGGAAAAGACTCTGACAAGTACAGATTTCTGGTAACTGACTATACTGCTGAACTGAATGGATAGGCATTTTCAGAACTCTAACGGAAAACTGATGAACTCATAAAAGTGCTAACAAAAGATCAAGATGAAAAAAAATTAATTACATGGGACTGAGTGAACTGATGAGGATGATTATAATTTTTGTGACTTTCTGTTTGAATAAAAAAAAGAAATCCCACAAGGACTCAGAGGCAAAAAATATACAAATCAATTTTCACTGCAAAGTAAAGGAGCTGTTACAGTGGAGGATTACTGGGCTGAATGTCAATATTATGACATAGTATGAGTGTGCTTCGTGTTTGGTAATTGCAGGCATTGTTGCTTTTGTTGTGGTCATGCATTTACAATGCTTGGTGTCAGTCTATTTATCTCTTGTAAAAATAAAATACAGTGTGTGCGTGTGAAAAAATAACAAAAAACAAAATAGGCAGCATCAGACACTGAGGCTGAATAATTACAAGTACAATGATTTTTATGAAACAATAACAATGATGGGAACGTCCATGCACAGGGCTTTACACAGTACAAAGGCCCATGTTCCCGAGGACTCCTCTGGTTGTTGGGTTCCTGTCCCTAGGTAGCAAAAGAAGGAAGTGAGGCTTGGAGGGGGGACAGTCTGTCCAGGTCCCCCAGCATCCCCACACCACCAGATGTCTGCTGCCAAAGGTGCAACATCCGTTTCCCAAGACGGTCCACCCAGCCCAGGTGATGGGCAGATGTGACCATCACTTGGATCAGCAGAGGCTGTCACACTGGAATTTTCCACTTGGTATATGAGACATGCAATTTGTTTACTTATACTTGCAAATGCATTTCAACCACGTCATAGGTCTACTTCCCTCTGTACTATCACGACTGAAGCAAAATGCACCGAGGGCCAAACATTTTCAAAGCACGAGGTCACCTGCAGCAGGGGGTGGTGGCTCTGAAGGTCCACTGGCCTCTGCTCCAAAGGAACTCGGGCAGGTCACTGCCCTCAGCAAATCTGTCAGTTAAGAACAAGCCCTTTGGCATTATGTGAAGTGAAATACGTCAGAGAGAGAAAGACAAACGCTGTATGATCACTTAGATGTAGAGTCTAAAAACTACAACAAACTAGTGAATATAAAAGAAGCAGACTCACAGATAATAGAGAACAAATGAGTGGTTACCAGTGGGGAGAGGGAAGGGGGAGGGGAAATATAGGCAGAGGGGAAATATAGGGGGAGGGGAGTAAGAGGTACAAACTATTAGGTATAAAACAAGCTACAAGGATATACTGTACAACACGGGGAATACAGCCAATATTTTACAATAACTATAAATGGAGTATAACCTTGAAAAATTGTGAATCACTATACTGTACAGCGGTAACTTCTATAATATTGTACAGCAACTATATTTCAATTAAAACATAAATTAAAAGAACAAGCCCTTTGGTGCTGATCTTTAGCTACAGGAGTAATTCTTTTTTTTTTAAGAGTGAAAAGCATACAAATTTATTTATGTTTTACATGGCACAGGAGCCTTTATAAGGAAGTGAAGACCCAAAGAAATGATTAAGCCTGAGTGTTTTTATTCTAGGTTTGATGAAGAGTAGAAAGTTGTGGGAAAAAATGATAGGAGACATAAAGGAGATGAGCTAAGGATAGTAAACTGGATGAAACAGCAAGCCTGTGCTTTCAGGTTCCTCTCAGTATCCTCCCATCTTTGGAGATAAGGATGCTCCTTTCCTCCAAGTATCAGGAGGACACCTCTCACATGAGAGTCTTATGACCTGCTACAGGGTAGAAAGGGAAGCGAGCCCTTCCTATACCTGCCATTTCTCAGATTCCTTCAACTTAAAAATAATTATTCTGGCAAAGTGGCATATTTTGGGGTGACATATCCTGATTCCCTTTACTTTCTTTTTTTTTAACATCTTTATTGGAGTATAACTGCTTTACAATGGTGTGTCAGTTTCTGCTTTGTAACAAAGTGAATCAGCTGTACATATACATACATCCCCATATCCCCTCCCTCTTGCGTCTCCCTCCCACCCTCCCTATCCCATCCCTCTAGGTGGTCACAAAGCGCGGAGCTGATCTCCCTGTGCTATGCCGCTGCTTCCCACTAGCTATCGATTTTACATTTGGTAGTGTATATATCACTCTCTCACTTCGTCCCAGTGAGCTACAGGAATAATTCTAATGGTCTTTCACTTTGTCCTCCGCTGTCTACTCTCCACCCGAAGTACACAGACTGTGCCATGTGAATCCAACTTACAGGCATGGGCTGTTCAGAGGAAAATGCTCTGTCTCCCAGCCCTCTGCCCCTCTCCTTCTCCCTTCCTTTCACTCCCCACCCTCTCACCTTAGCCCTCTGCTCCCTGTGTCCCTCTCTTTCAATATATGCATGTGTCACAAAGAAAATAAAGAAAATCATTATTTTGTCCTGGAATTCACGCAATTCAAGTAACTATATAATATACATAATGAGGTCTGTAAGGAAAAAGGTCATACACGACAACAGATGCTGAAAGTCAATGCTTGGACCCCAGGGGCTGGGGGTCGTGGCCGGGCCTCCCCCCGCTCCGCCCCTCCCCCCCCCCCCCCCACCACCACCACCACCACCACCACCTCTCGGCTCTCAGAGGCCCACCTGGGCTCAGGCTTGAGGCACTGGTAAAAGGCAGCCATCTTCGTGAACGTGGAGGGGGCCTCCGGCACTTTCATCCTCTGGGAGAACAGAGGGCCTTCCCTGTCTTCCCCAAAGGGGCTTGGGGCCCTCGGGACACCCCTGGGTGCTGATCAAGAGCTTCGTCCCCGTCTCCGGAGCAGCATCCCCGGGCCCCGAGGGCTTCGGCCAACTCCTGCGGCCCCGCGGGTCCCCCGGCAGGTGTGCAGCCAGGGCAGTGGACGCTCAGACACACACGCACTTCCTCCTTCCCTCCAAACACGTGGACGCCCAGGGTGGGGCGGGAGCCGCCACCCGCCTCCCTCTGAGCGGAGTCGCTGCCCAACTGCTGAGGGTGGAAAGTGACAAGCCCGGGCTCCGTCTTCCTGCGCTCCCAGCAGAGGCGGGCAAAGGGCACTGATTGCCCCATGCATCCGAGCAAGGGCTCAGGGCCCCGGGGGCACATCCACCCCTGCACGTGTGTTCCCTTGCGCTGGCTTTCTCCTTATTCCTTCTTCAAGGGCCAGCATGTTGCCGCGGGTCCTGGATGTGTTTTGTGAACTGCCTTCCTGGGACCTTCCAAAGGCTCCTCCTTTCAGTCAGGCACCTGCTCAGCAGCTCGCTGTGGCAAGGACAGAGTTCCAGCACTCCCTGCTGGAGACCACACCTGGCAGGTGCGCAGACCACGCCCCCCGCCGGAGAGAAATCACCAGGGGCAGCCCACAAAAAGCCGCCTCCCTGATGACTGGCAGCTGCCACTTCAAAATAATAGACTCCTGCCGTCCAGCATCGCAACTCCACCTGAGTTCGTCCAAGGTCTAAAGGCTGCTAACCTGCACAGTCAGCAGTTTCCAGGCAACGTCTGGAGGGTTGACAGAAGGCTCTGGATGACAAGCATGAGTCTGTATTACTAAAACCAAGGAGCAGCAGGCAGCCAGGGTGACTCCTGGAGATGGTTCTTAGAAACCATCTTAGAAAAAGTCCTAGCTTCCTCTTCTGTTTTCCAAAATGCATCCATATATATAAAGTTCTGGTCAAATGGTTTATAATTTAAATAATAAAGCATAACCAGTGTATCTGATGGTGAACAAAGAAAGCAGTGAGTTTAGCGAACTTGGAAAATGACCCCTGAGTGCTTTTTGACGGCAGCCTACATCCACTTGCCCTTGTATGCTTTAGAGTCTAAATATTTGCTGCCTGAATGCTGCTAACAGAACAGCCTTCTCCAGGGAGAAAGACAACGGGCGGGCAGGGGGTTCCCATCTCCCGTGAGGCGATCCAGGGGCAGAGTGGACCACTGTAGGTTCAGGGACGGGCCTCAGCCTCGGGGCAGATGTCTCTAAAGAGTGGTCCCAGCCAGCGCTCCTCTCTCCCCAGAGGCCAAATCCAACAGACCCACAGCTGCAACTCACCCCACCAGAGGCCGGCTCAGCAGCCAGCGGCGTTGAACTTGGAGCCACCCTGCCACTCGCTACGGCCGGCTCTGCTCTGGGCCTGGCCAGCACTCCCTGGCAGTCCAGGGCGGTGCCCAGCACAAGACAACACCCTTCAGACTGACACAACACCACAAGGGGATGCGGCGTCGCATCTTGGGGTCACACTGAAGGCCCCAGGGACCGAGAGGGACCCTGAAGACCAGGGAGGGCCCTGCCACCACCCGCTCACGCGCACATGCCTTCTCACCGTCCCTCTACCACGTCCCAGCGTGCTCCCCACGGCACACCGTTCGCACGTCTTAAATCTCTGCTCAATGTTAAGAAAAAATTTCAGGAATTTTCTCTCTTTGACGCTTTCTTTGCCCTTCTTTGCCCTGCGGAAGCCATACATCCCTCAGGACATGGGAGAACCAAACAAAAAGGCCAATGACACCCCTGGTGCATTCCTATTACAATGCAATTTATCAGCTGCAACAGAAAATCTTTTCTGAAAGAAAATCAAAAGGCTTTGCGATAGGACCTCCTCAGGCCTTTGGTCTCGTTTTATTCAGAGGGAAGAGAATGAAGCAGGTACCAGGTCCACGATGGTCTATATTCTCCCTCACTCAGTGCTCACAACCAGCTCTGAATTAAATGGCACATCTCCTTTTTGCAGGTGAGAAAACAGAGGATCAGAGAAGTTAAGCAATTGTCCAAGATCACTGAGCCGGCGTAAGTGGAAAATCTGACGCTCAAATCAAGGCCTGTACCTCACCAGCTGTGAGCTCTTCCCCACGAGGGCAGCTGCCTACTAAGAAGCCCTGGTCAAGATTTCAGGTGACCGGTCAAGTTAGATATTCTCTGGGCTGGAATCTGGTAGCAAGCATCAGAGGCCTTCAAAACCCTTGCTGACCTGGTAACTGCGCTCTGGGAAGTTGTCCTCAGGAGGTCATCAAGTATCCCCCGAGAACAGCCCCCTGGAAACACTCTAAAGGCTCATCAGTAAGAGACAGAAACAGGAGACCGGCTATGGTGTTGGGACATGTCACGAGGTCACTAAAAACCCTGTTCCATGAAAATACTGATTGACGAGGGAGAATGCCCATGATACCTTGCAAGGGGAAAGAGTAGGCTACAACAGTACTTCTAAAGGGAATACGCACCCCAGAATCTGAAGAGCTTGCTAAACACAGATTCTGCCTCAGTAAGTCTGGGGTGGGGCCTGAGATTCTGGTATTTCGAACAAGCTTCTGGATGACACCAGTGATGTCGCCCATAGACCCTCCTTTGATGATCACCATGCTATGAATGGCGTGTGCATGAAACCCATCGTTACTTTTTTTTACAAGTGTCTTAATGCATAAAAGGAATTCAGGAAGGGCCGCAAAAGGATGTGATCTACAGTTATTTCTACATCACAGAATTAGGTGTATTTTAAACTTCTTCTCTGCGCTTTTCTATGTTTTGCAAATTTTCTGATGGAACATGTATTTTGCTGATAATTAGGAGACGCTCCAATAGTTTCTTTTAAATACCAAGCAGTATGTGGTAAACAGGCTGGGACTTAGGACTGAGGAACTTGGGATTTAAGTTCCTGTTCCTCTCTAAGGCTCAGTTTCCTAACCTGGTAAACCTGAGGAGTGGCTGGGCTGCTGCCCCGGCGAAGATTCCAAGTTTAAGTTTCTGCCCTGCTCTGGCCACACGGCAGGATCTCAGCAGTGTCAGGACCCGCCCTCTCCACTGCTGGAAATGAGAGCTTGAGTCTTTGACAAGCAGTTTCTGTCATTCTTCCAAGGTACTTTCACATTTGCTCCCCCGTTCGTCTGCACACCATTTCTTTGAGTACAGGCTGGAGGAGGAATGATCGCTGTAAAGCTTAACAAGCACCGACCTGCAAGGAGGGCGAGCAACTTGCCCAGGGTCAGCGCCGGCCGCCTACAGGGGGCTTCGGTGCCAGGACGCAGCATCCCCTCGTGGCTCCACTACCTCTGACGACCCTCTCACACCCCCATCCCAACACCCCACCCTACACACGCAGGACCAGCCCGCTGTGCTCTGGCCCCGGGCCAGAACGGTCCCCTGAGCTGAAAGGGCCTGGGTGGAGCAGGGATGCAGAACAGGGTCTCCGTCGGGAATCAAGGCGGGGAGACCCCACACCTCATGCCACTTGGCCCATCCATGCCTCTGCAAGCGGCCCTTCCTGCTCACTCCTGGGATTTCAAAAACATCACGGTGTGCTTTTTCCCCTGTAACATTCTGATCTGCTTAAACCCCCAGAAGAGATGGGCTCACTAGCGATGAATTCTTTCCAGCTGCAAAGGCGATCAAACCAAACCATCAGGCCCCCGCAGCCCAAGGGAGCATTTCAGTTCCTTAGAGTGGCTACTTACAAGGGTCAGGAATGAGTGAGACAACTTTAGGTCTTCTCTCTGCTGTGTGTTGTTCAGAGTTAACCTTTGCAAGTGGCACCTGTCACCTATGTGGCCTTTACTTGCTTAGTAGCCCAAAGAGACATTATAAAGAGCACAACGGCCATCGTGAGTTATATTGATATTTATATCAATAAATATAAATATGCATATTTATATCATATATCATATCAATATCAATATATCATATATCATATCAATATGCCTCCCCGCCCCCCAAAATGGAAAGAACAGCCATAGGTCAAACTGCCACACTGACAGTTTTTCACAGTTCTTCCCAGTTAAACGCAACTCTACGGAAACACAAAAAAGACAAAAACATAGAAGGGCAGCCCCCTAGCTGGGAGTCAGCAGGAATTCTGCACATACTGCTGGGCAGAAGTCTCTCCACCTCCGGCCACACGGGGCCAGCCACCCTCCCAACTCAAGGGATACAAGGAAGTCACCGGGTGTGAGAAGGCAGGTCCCTGCTGTCTGTGATGGAGGGAAGAGGGGAAGGTCCCAGCTGGCAGGGAGGCAGCAGAAGAGAGGGTAGTAAAGCTGGGAGAGTGAGCCGGTGGGCATCAGGCAGAACTGTGCTGGAGAACCACGCGGCCTGAGGACTAACACACAGACACACATGATTCAACACGGGGCATCAGGGATCACTGGGCAGTAACATGCTGCAACTGAGGACAGAAATAAAAGGTGCCACACAGAGCCAGTGTCTGCATTCATAAAACAATCAAACAGTGGAAGAGCAAAGAACAAATCTGCCTCCATACTGGATCTGTTTCTTTTGTTTTAACCTCTGTATTCTATTGCTTTTGCTACAAGAATGTTGCCTATAGCCTGAAATATACAGGACAGCCCATTCTCGAGGCTCTGACCTTTAAAGGTATAGCACTTTTCCATTCATATAGAGACAATAAGTTGCAGAACAGAGAATACCATTTGTCTTGTTGAAGGTTTACAGGAACGTCCTGACCTGACCTCCGTGAAAAGATGCAAGAACAAAGGATGCTGACACCAAGAAGTCTGCAACTACCAGCTGCACTCCCTCCCCTTTTAGTATAAAAGAAGCCTGAATCCTAACTCGGGGAAGATGGTTCTTTGGGACACTGGTCCACCAACTTCTTGGTCTGCTGGCTTTCCGAATAAAGTCGTTATTCTTTGCCGCAGCAACTTCTCTCTTGATTTAGTGGCCTGTCACGCAGCAAGCAGTATGAGCTTGGCCTCAGTAAAGACAGAAACCAGGCAGCTAATGAAACTGCACATTCACCCATGGTGGGCTGACACTTCAGCCAAGGATTTGCCTCATGGGCCTGCAGGACACTGTGTCACCACATAAATGTGGCCTGCCCACCCACTCACTTGCCTCTTGGTCAACTCCCAGATTACCCATCAGCCAGCTGGACCCTGGTTAGGCCACAAGCACCCAAAACTGGCTTCCTGTACTTGGGAGCAAAAGCCATGGTGCTCCAGGGATCTCCCTGACCTAGCGAGATTTGAGGAAACTATAAAATTACTGAAAACAAATTCTATGTATGGACTTGTTTGCCATTATTTTCTTAATTGAGCAAAAACACAGCTAATGTCATTTTAATGACTTAATAGGTCTAAAATCGCCTGGCTAGTTCAGTAACTAAAGAGGTATTAACTTTGTTTTCACTTTAACTTAAAAATAGTTTAGACAAACAATACACATGCACTGCAGAGCACAGATCTGTGAAATTGCTTTTCACATTTTCTCCATTCTGTTGCAAGCCGTTGACATTCCTTGCTAAACACGGCTTTTGCCCTGAGACTGTGAGCTGAGGAAGGACCAGTCTGTGGAAAAGGCAGCTCTGGTCACAGCATGGGTGACCAGCTTTCCCTACTGCTTCATTTTTATCACGGTAAGGAAAGGTAAGGCAGAATGGCAACAACGGGCACATGTATCGCCACTCTCCCATTACCTGCCCTGGGCAGACATCAGTAATCAACCACAGCATCATTCTCAGAATTGCCCACCACACAGTACTCCAGACAGCTACTGCCAGTTGCCTGGAGTAGCACTTGGCTAGAAGCCTGCCAGCACTGTTGGCAGAAATTGCAATAAATCTATAGAATTGGGTTCTCGCCTTGCCTACCACTAACTAGCTGCTAACCAGCTGAGTGACTTGGGACAAATCACTTGCCTCTCTGGGCCTCTGTCTCAATTATGATACGAGTGATTTGGACTCTGATATCTGACAGTCTATTAGAGTACTTCAGAAAAACAAAGGTCTGTAAAATTGGCCCAAACTTCTTTTTGTGTGAAGATGCTTTAGTTGGCCAGCAGAGGACAAGACATGTTTGAGCTGAGAACAACATATATTGGAAATATATTTTCAAAATCTAGCTCTCAGTACACTGCTCGTTTGTGATCCGAAAAAACGAAGTGGCAATGGCAATATCACAGAAAGTCCCTCCAGTCTGTCCTGGCCACCACCTCACCTCCTGCCATCCCCGCCTCCGCCACGCAGCCATACCTGACACTGCACGCCTGCTTCCCGAGGGAGCCGCGCTCATACACATCAGCGTCTTTGCCCCACCCTGACCCTGAGAAATCTCTGCACTTGCTGGGCACCCTGCATCCTTCCTCTGAGCCCCTGCCCACCCACATTATTGTGTACACATTTCCCCTCCTGGAGTTTGAGCTTCATTAAGGGCAGAGACAAGCTCTTTTCATCTCTGTAGCCCTGATAACCTACACACAGTAGATGCTGGGAAATATTTTATGAATGAGTGAGACGTATCACCTGCGCTTATAAAATCCAAGGGCAGAAATCACTTGTAATAACGTCTTTTGCTTTATTACATTTCCCCTAAGGAAAATAACATCCTCAAATAGTTGATTTCGTTTGAGCCATTTGGTAAGATGCTCTGACAGAGTGCTCCTGTGTGATTCAGATGTGTGGGCTGGTTGGGTTTGACATAAATATCTTCCTATTTTGTAATTCGGAGACATCACATTTGGAGACTGGGGACATGGAGCAGTATGAACACACATTTGGCTCATCACGCAAGGACATCTAATATTCCAAATTATTCCAGCCTCTTGTTTTTTTTTTTTTTTTTCGGTTCGCGGGCCTCTCACTGTTGTAGCCTCTCCCGCTGCGGAGCACAGGCTCCGGACGCGCAGGCTCAGCGGCCATGGCTCACGGGCCCAGCCGCTCCGTGGCACGTGGGATCTTCCCGGACCAGGGCACGAACCCGCGTCCCTTGCATCAGCAGGCGGAGTCCCAACCACTGCGCCACCAGGGAAGCCCCAGCCTCTTGGTATTTTAAAGACCTTAGAAAAGCAACCAAGTTCCCATCTTCTTCAATACTGCCATGGGGAGGGGGGCGTCGTAGATAGATGCCCCACACCAGTTAGCGCTTAATGGGTCACAACTGGCCTCCTCAATCAGACTGCAAAGTCTTTGAGAACAATGCCAGTAAATTTGATTATTTCTGTATATTCCAAGGAGCCGAGTATGCAGCAGGTGCTTCATAAGTGCACAGTGATTCATACAGTGCAACATATAAACCACGTACTCCTGGACTGGCCAGGGCCATCAGTGGACACAGCACTGGGCACGGGACTAGCGTCAGTAAGGGAGCACCCGTGAAGTCCTAAGTTGACTGATGCACAGGAACGTGGCCAGAGGAAGGCAGGCTGTGGTAGACAGGCGGGATCCCGTGAACGACTGAGGATTTCTCACACTTTACCTTCTAGTAAAGCCGCGGCATGATGCTGGCAGCAGCTCACAAGTGCCAAGAACTGCTGTAAATACTTCATATACATTTACTCTTTAAACGCTGGCTGAACTGAACATTACGAGCGTTTCATCCAAGCCAGGCCACTCTGAGTCGTTCATCGGAGAAGGAGCGTCACCAGGTGGCAGCCGGCAGCAGCACCACGAGGCACCAGCACAGGCGTGGGGTGGAGGGCGGAGCCCGGGGACGCGGGACTCCCGTTGCTGAGCGCGCCTGTCCGCCGGGTGCCTTGTTCCTGGGGTGGTGGCAGCGTGGTCAGGTGGCCGCCCAGCCAGGGGGCCCTCTTCTATCTCCATCTGGTCAAATTTCTCCCCTAGGGCAAGGGTGCTGCAGCCAGATGTGACCCAGAAGGGCAGCCCTAAGTGCCTGATAGACACTCAGTCGCGAAGGGCTCTGAGCTCTAGAGCAAGTGTGTCAGGTGACCCTGTGGCCCAGTCTGATATGCCGACCGCCGAGCAAAAAGTATCAGAGGAAACTGGCCTACTGACTCTCCCCCTCGGAGAAGAAACCTTGCCGCGTGTTCTGCTTCACGGCTTGAGGCGCTGACAGGATGACCACCCTGGGACACCTGTGCCTCACCTGCACAGAAGCCCACCCTCGGGACGGCGGTCAGTGCTACTGCGGGCACTGCGTCTGAGCAGCCCGTGGCTCTTTCTCCAGTGGGATGGCGTCTGATGGCAAACACAGGCCTGGGCTGATGTGTCCACCTGCCAGAGGATGTTCCGAGGCCTCAAGGATGGAACCCCAGTTCCCCTGCCACTCAGAGTGCAGCCTGGGGACCAGCAGCCTCAGCATCACTTGGGAGCTGGTGAGAGGCGCAGACACTCTCAGGCTCCATCCAGACCTATGTCTCAGAATCTGCCCTGAATCAGCGTCCCCGGGTGATCCCTTTGCATGTGAAGGTTTGAGAACCATGGCTTTAGAGCAGTTGTTCTCGACCCTGGTTGCACATCAGAATCCCCTGGGGAGGTTTAAAAACCTTGGGATCCTCGGGTCATGCCCCAGCCCAACTGCTGGCAGGGGATCCCGGGTGACTTCCAATGCAGCCACACTGGAGGACAGCAGTTCTCCAACTCTGAGCATGGCCCTCACGTCAGCAGGTGAGCCTTCAGCTGGGGCACCTGCAGGAACACTCCCTGGGGGTCCAAGCACAGTGCTCACCCACAAGGACAAGGAGCTGCTGCAAGCTTGCTGCCTGCACCGTGCAGGCAGTGGAAGTGCTCGTGGCCACCAGCGTGTCCTGGTCTGTGGTCTAGTGGCAGGAGCCGGGCACACAGCATCATTGGTTGGGGAGAGAGGGCTCGTCACGTGGATCCAGTCCCCTTCTGAGAGATGCCTCTTACAATACAGGCTTAGGGCAGCCTAGGAAGATCCACCCACTGATCACGGCTCGGCTGCACTCAGAAGGGCTGCACAGGGACTTCCCTGGTGGTCCAGTGCTTAAGAATCTGCCTTCCAATGCAGGGGACGCAGGTTCAATCCCTGATTGGGGAACTAAAAGCCCACATGCCACAGGGCAACTAAACCCATGCACCGCAACTAGAGAGAAGCCCACACACCACAACTACTGAGCCCATGCGCTCTAGAGCCGGCGCACCACAACTAGAGAGCCCACGTGCCGCAACTAGAGAGAAGCCCGCAATGAAGAGCCCACGTGCCACAATGAAGAAGACCCAGCACAGCCAAATTAAGAAAAAAAAAAGAAGGGCTGGACAACTGGAGTTCTGGGGAAGGAGTGGGATGCTGTCCAGCCCCTGGGGAGGGTCTGTACAGCAGGGGTGATGGCTCTAAAGAACACTGTTCTCCTTTCAATACTACAGTTTCTGTAACAAAAGGTTTTCCTTTGAGTCACTGAGTCATCCAGGCCCAGGCACCCAGGAACTCGGTAAGAACGTACCAAGGCTTGACTCTTAATACATGATGTGGCCCAAGACAGGAGCTACAGACATAGCCCGGGCCCAAGCTGGTCCACGCAGTTCCATTCCCTGGCAAGAGTGGTTGTTTCAGGGACAGGCATGTGACTCATTTCAGGCCAAGGGGAGTGAGGCTCAGGGCTTTTATGGAATTGTTGAAACAGAATATTTCTTTTCTGTTGGGTCTAGGAGGATGTGAGTTTAGAGAGGAAAGAAACACCAAGAGGTGAAGGGGAAAAGCAATGCACCTGGGGACTCTGTTGAGAGTCCTGGATCCAGCTGTTCCTGAAGCCAGCTACCAGAGATTTTCCAGTTACCTAAGCTACAAAGTCCATCTCTCTGGTTTTTTTTTTTTAAAACCAAACAAATCTTTGCAAGCCTTATCTGTAAAAGAAAAAGTCCCAACTAATTCCCTGAGCAAACAGGGGCTGTGTGAGTGATGTCAAACCAGTTGAACCCTCCGGAGCCACCCGGACACAATTTGTTTGGTTCCATTTTTAGATCTTTAGGGCAAAGGGGTTTGGTATACTTTCAGGACAGCTGCACCCAGGACAGGCTGGGGCAAACGTAAAGGCAGGTATCAGTAAAGGAAGAGTATGTTCATTGCAGATTTACACAGGGCGGAGTCACCTCTGAACAGCTCAGTAATCAGCAGAATAAGCCAGCTCCAAGCTCTGTCCCATTCCCTGTATGTGCCCTGTGTCCCCTCATGGAATCACTTCTTCCAGTAGGTGGAAAACAATCTGTCAAAGGATGAAGGGCTAGGGCTTTGGAGGGAGACAGAGCCAGGTGGAACCAGGGAGTGAGAGCAAGATCCTTGGGTGAAAAGGGCTGTGGGGTGCTCAGGAAAGCCAGACGTAGATGTGTCACTGGCAACCCGAGGCCCAGCAGCAGCAGAGCAGCAGGATGACTCCTGGGCTTCAGGGGAGGCCTGGGCGGGGCAGTGCACCAAACTCAGAGGGACCACAGGAAGGGCAGACGAGCCAACCCAGAGCCCCTGGTGCAGAGGCGGGAGGATGGAGCGGCCAGTGGCACCGAGGCCAGCAGCATTTCTCCCTCCCAGACATCACGCACCACAGTCCAGCTCCCAGGACTGAGGTGCAACCCACTGGGTGCTGAGGGCCGGAGGAGACACCACACCGGCTGAGATTAAGACGGGTGGCCCTGTGCTCTGGGGGCTCAGAGCACAAATGAAGCCGAGTTGTCGGGAAAGCAAGTTGTTTCTTGGGCACCTACGCTGGTGGCCTGACACCTGCATGTGGGGAGTCCGGCCTGGGGCTCGGCTCCCAGCAGGCCCGCTGCTCTCACAGGCCCCGCACCACCATGAAAGGGGCACGTTGGTACACTAACACAAAGCACAACTTGTGCGGCCAACCAGAGGTGATAAAATTCTACGCCAAATAGAGGGATAAACCCGGGCCTGAGTAGAACAGGAAGAGCCCCGCGTGGCTCTCTGCACGGGAGTCCTGGTTGTCACTCACCAGCCCGGTCTGGGTATCTCACCTGTCACAGGACCTGCTGTGCAGGCCGCCGTGCAGGCCCGGATAAGATGATGTAACGCGTGAGGCGCATGGAGTTAACGGGAAGGCTCTTGGCTCACCGTTATTTTTGGCATCTCTCAGAATGCAGCACATGGCGCCCACACACACCACCTCCACACAAGGCCTGCTCTGGCTGTCCCATCCCCAGCTCCCTGGGATGTGGAAACAGTGTGCCCACGGGAGACGCTTTGTGGCTGGGGAGCAGCCAATGCTGGGAGGTGGGGGCCACAGACCCACAGGTGCCCCATCCACCTGGAGACATGGGCCAGCAGGGGGCACGAGGGGGCAGACTTCAATGCAAAGAGGGAGGCACGGATGACGATCTGGTCCCTACCTGCAGGCACCTGAGAAATGGGAGGATGGAGCTGGGCTTTCCGGAGAGCAGTGCCAGATGCCGTGCCCCATCCTCCAACCCTGGAAACAAGTGCCCACTGACTTGGGCACAAGGAGGTTAGGGAGAGAGCGCCTGACACCAAAAGGCGCAGGAGTGTGGGGAGCGGTGGCTGTCCACAGCATTTAGGCATCCGTAGCATCATAAGGAAGGAGAAGCCCAAACACAGAGGCTGTGGTTTACGAAGATGATACATTTGAGACAAGGGTTGAAATCTGCTGCTGGGGTCAGTACATCAGCAACTGTAAACGGGCGTGAGATGTGTGGCTCGGTTGCTATGGCATCTTACCTCCAGACCTGGGTACCACTTTCCTGTACCAGGGCCCGTTTAAAGGCTTCTTCTTCTACTTCATGCTGAGGAGCTGCTAACCCAAGGTGGAGGGGGCGGGCGACAGAGAGAAGAGTAACCCCCCCTTTTAATGGTAAGATAGCAACTGCACTTTTAAAGTTTCTCCGCAGGAATAAAGAACAGCCAAGAGCCATAGCGATGCTATTGGAAGAACGTTTACAATTCAGAGTGAAATAATTATCATAAAAAGATGACTGACAAGGTGCGGTTAGAATTTTTAAAAATTAACTCAGTAAAGCTGCATAAGAAAGAACTGAAAATGCAGATGAAAATGTGGCCTTTAGAAGCTCAGAATCTCAGAGGTGGAAAAACTAGAGCTTTCGCTTGACAACCAACCATTTTTCAAGCCACAGAACTGAGGCTGGCAGATTCTGAACGTGCCCCAGGACACAGTGAATAAGTGGCAAACCGGAGCTGTCTTCGCTAACCAAATATGATGATGCCAAACATTCAGCCTGATTCCAAACACTTTTAACGATAAAACCAAATGCAAATGACATCAGGAAGAATGGTGGAATGAGGACCTCCAAGAAAAACCTCTTCTCCATAAAAGCAATTTAAAAACTGCCCCCCCCCCAAAAAAAGGTTAGAATCAACTTTGTCAGAACTCTAGAAATTAACCAAAGACTTTAGCACTCCATGGAGCATGTATTCCACGGCTAAACCTCAGTAAAAAACAGTGAATGTTGTGGCATTTTAACTTGCCTTACTCCAACCCTCGGCTCTCCAGCTCCTTGGGAGCCTTGAAAACCAACAGCTTCACAATTACTGTGTAAATGAGTAGCCCGGCAGTCACCAGATGGGGAAGAACTGGATTGGAACGTCTTCAAAGCTCCATTTCCAGAGAATCGTCATTATTTAACCTGTTTAGTGGTTCCCCAGAAAACCTCACTTGCAAGGGGAAAAAGCCCAGTCTGACCTGAGTTAGAGCTCTCTCAGTGTGAAAAGCCGTTTTCCCCCTAAAGGGAAATATTTAACTTCACTGAGGCAAGTGGATAACAGTTGGGGTAAATGACAGACTAGCTAAAATGCTTAAAAGAAAAGCCCAACATATTCCTGGGAATCTAGAAGACCACATGTAGGGCTATGCACATACTCAGGAAAAGACCTGAGAAGCCCCTAGCCTCTCACCTCGGGCTGACCTTGAAGCTCTGTGAAACTAGGAAGTGAGGGTTTAGACAGAGCTCTCAACTGCCTGCCTGAGTGCCTCAACATGCACACAGAGTCCCGCAGCAAAGACTGGGAGGACGGCTGATTCTAAATGTCTAAGAAAGTCTCTGTCCAATCACTAGCTGATTACTAAGCCAACCAAAGCAGAGACTTCAATGCACACATGATAAAAAAATACAGGCTTTATGGAATTAGTTCAGAAAAGTCAAAACAAACAACACATGCTGGGGAGTCAGGGAGAATCCCATATCCAAAGCTGCCACATTATATATTTTAAATGTTCAACGAACAATTACACAACATACAAAGAAACAAAAAGTGTGATCCATACACAGGAAGCCCAGCTGTTGGACTTACTTGACAAAGAACTCAAATGAGCTATTTTAAATATATTCAAAAAACCAAGAAACCACGTATTAAGCAAAGTATGAGAATGATGTCTCACCGAATACATAACATGAAAAAAGAGACAGAAATTATAAAAGAGAACCAACTAGAAATTCTGGAGTTGAAAAGTACAATAACTGAAGAATTTTAAAATCACTAGAGGGACTCAACAGCAGATTTAAATGGAAAGATTCAGTGAACTTGAAGACCCATCAATTGAGATTAGCCTGCCTGAGAAACAGAAAGAGATACTATGAAGAAAAATAAACATCATTGAGCACACCAACATATACATATTGGGAATTTCAGAAGGAGAGGAGAGAATGGTGCGGAAAGAATATTTGAAGAACTAATAGTTGAACACTGCCAAAGTTTGAGAACATTAATCTACACATCCAAGAAGTTCAACAAACTCTAAGCAAGATAAACTCAAAGAGATCCACACCGAGACACATCACAATCAAACTGTCAAAGACAAGAGGAAATCTTGGAAGGACTCATACCCTACAAGGGAATCTACAATAAGATTTTTTTTTAAGATTTTTTTTTTTTTTTTTTTTTGCGGTACGCGGGCCTCTCACTGTTGTGGCCTCTCCCGTTGCGGAGCACAGGCTCCAGACGCGCAGCCTCAGTAGCCATGGCTCACAGGCCCAGCCGCTCCGCGGCATGTGGGATCTTCCCGGACCGGGGCACGAACCCGTGTCCCCTGCATCGGCAGGCAGACTCTCAACCACTGCACCACCAGGGAAGCCCAAAAGATGTATTTTTTTTTTGATGTGGACTATTTTTAAAGTCTTTATTGAATTTGTTACAATATTGCTTCTGTTTCATGTTTTGGTTTTTGGCTGCGAGGCATGTGGGATCTTAGCTCCCTGACGAGGGATTGAACCCGCATCCACTGCATTGGAAGGCGAAGTCTTAACCACTGGACCACCATGGAAGTCCCCCCCAGTAAGATTAATGGCTGATTTCTCATCAGAACCCACAAGGCCAGAAAGCAGTGGGCTGAACTATTCAAAGTGCTAAAAGCAAAAGACTGTGGATGAAGAACACTAGACCCAGCAAACTGTTCTTCAACAATGAAACAATGGGGAACAACTGCTTAGCAGGTACAGAATTTCCTTTTGGAGTGAAAAAAAAAATGTTTGGAACTAGAGAGAGGTGGTGAATGTGCTAAATGCCACTGAATTTTTCACTTTAAATGGTTCATTTTATGTTACATGAATTTCACCTCAATTGCTAAAACAACAAAGGAAAAAATAAGACAAATTAAGACATTCCCAGACAAACAAAAACAGAGAGAAATTGTCACTAGCGAACCTGCCCTACAAGAAATGCTAAAGGTTACTAGACAGTAACTCAAAACCAGACGAAAAAATTGAGTACCAGTAATTACATAGGTAAACATAAAAACCAGCATAAGTGTATTATTGTTTGTAACTCCTTTTTCCTTCTACCTAATTTAAAAGACAGTTGTATGAAGCAATAACTACAACTCTGTGCTAATGAGCACATGGTGTATGAAGATATAATTTGTCTGACAATAACAGCATTAAAAAGGGGTGAGGAGATGGAGTTATAAAAGCAAATGTTCAGTATACTATTGAAATTAAGTTGGTATTAATCTGAACTAGGTTGTTATAAGTTAAAATTGTAATCCCCACGGGCAACTACAAAGAAAATAAATCCTCAAAAAGGTAAAGAAATGACAAGGGAATTTAAATGGTACACTAGAAAGCATCTATTTAACACAAAAGGAGGCAGTAATGGAGGAAAAGAGAAACGAAAAAGGCTTAATACACACAGAAACTGAAGACCAAAATGGCTAATGTAAATCTCACCTTATTATTAATTACATTAAATGAAAATGGGTTAGACATTCCAAATAAAAGAGAGAGACTGATGAAATGGATTAAAAAAAGATCCAACTATATGCTCTCTACAAGAGATACATTTTAAATTCAAAGACACAAATAGGGTGAAAGTAAAAGGATGGAGAAAAGATATACCATGCAAACAAACCAAAACAGAGCTGGAGTGGCCATGTTCATATCAGACAAAATAGAGTTCAAAACAAAATTACTAGAGACAAAGTGGGAAATTATATATTGATAATAGTGTCAATCAATGAAGATTTAACAATTACATACATATATGCACCTAATAACAGAGCTCCAAAATACATGCAGCAAAACTAACAGAACTGAAGGAAGAAATAGACAAGCAGTAATAGTTGAAGTCTCCAATGCTCCATTTCAGTAATTATAGAACAACTAGCCATAAGATCGATGAGGAAATAGAAGACTTGAAAAACATGATAAGCCAACTTAGACCTGACAGACACAGAACATTTCTTAGGCCATAAAACATCCTTGATACATTTAAAAAAATTAAAATCATACCAAGTATGTTTTCCAACTACAACAGCATTAAATTAGAAATCAATAAGAAAGAAATCTGGGAAATTCACAAATATGTGGAAATTAAATAACATACTCCTAAGTAACCAATGGGTCAAAGAAAAAAAAATCACAAGAGACATTAGGAAATATTTAGAAACCGATAAAAACAAAAACTTATGGATGCAGCTAAAGCAGCTAAATTTATAGCTATAAATGCCTATATTAAAAAGGAAGAAAAAACTCAAATCACTTGCCTAACATTCCACCTTAAGATATTTAAAAAGGAGCAAACTAAACTAAAAGCAAGCGGAAGGAAAAATATAATAAAGATTAGAGAAGAAATTAATGAAATTGAGAACAGAAAAATAACAGAGAAAATCAACAAAACCAAAAGCTGGTTCTTTGAAAAGATCAACACAATTGACAAACTTTTAGCTGGACTAACTAACCAAGAGAAAAGGAGAAAAGACTCAAATTACTAAAATCAAGAATGAAAGAGGGGCCATCACTACTGACCGTACAGAAGTAAAAATGATTATAAAGGAATTCTATGAACAACTGGATGCAGACAGACTACATAACCTAGGCAAAATGGACGTATTCTTAGAAAGTACAAACTACCAAAACTGACTCAAGAAGACATTGTTAATTGACCTATTACAACTAAAGAGACTGAATTAGGAATTTTGAAATCATCCACAAAGAAAAGCCCAGGCCCAGACAGCTTCACTGGTGAATTCCACCAAATGTTTAAAGGAGACTACTAATGGATTGTAGTTACTTTCTGAGGCAATGAAAATGTTCTGGAATTAGATTTTGTCAGTGGTTCACAACCTCGTTTGGGGATATGTGAATTATATCTCAAGTATTTTAAAATTAGGGGGAGAAGCAAAACAAAAGGAATCTAGTACAGTTATAACAATGGGATTCCTGGAACTTTTTTTTTTTCTTATTGGTAAAGTTAAACATTATTTGAAAAGTTGTGAGTCATAAGCCCCTTCCTTTTTTTTTTTTTCAATCCTAAAGTAGGTGGCTTCTTATTTCATCTCTTCCTTTTCTATACTGTGAAAGCTTTCAATAAAATTGAAGACATGAGTCATGCTAGGGGAAAATATATGCAATATACATAAGAATGGGAATATATATCCTTGATTTATAAAGAGCTCTTATAAAGCAATAAGAAAAATGCAAACATTCCATTGAAAAGTGGGCAAAGGATATGGAAAAGCAATTCAAACGATAGGAAACAGCCAGTAAGCACATAAAAAATGGTCAGCCCCACTAATAACCAAATGTAACCATCAGGCTCCTGGAAATTTTAAAAGGTAGATACTAGTCATCTTTGGCAGAGTGTGAGAAATGGGCATGCCCATATGCTGCTGGTAGTTTAAAAATGGTACACCTTTTCTGGACAGCCATTTGGAAGTTTCTATCAAAATCTTAAATGTATTCATCCTACGACACAGCAATTAACTTCTGGGAATTTGTTCTATAGAAATATTCAGAGACACATACAGATAAATGAGCAAATATGTTCCCTGAAGCCAGATTTGTATTAAAAATTCAGTCATCTCATAAACACTCCTTGACATGGGAATGGTTAACCAATTATTCACGATAATAAAGAATGGTTAAAAGAAATGAGGGGGATCTATTTACTGACTTGGAAGTGTCTACAAAATACATTATGAAGTTTCAATAGAGATCTTTAGAAAAATATGCAAACATAGTATGACTTCATTTTTGCAAAAAAAAATGTAAACCCCAATATGCATGTATGTGTGTATGTGTACGTATACATGCAAGGTGTGTTATATATTTTCATCTATAACTTATATGTATTACATATATATGTATAATAAATGTAACCGGTTACAGACCAAGCTGGACACCTTAGAGTGAAGCAGAAACCATCCGCATCCTTCCTCACATTCTTACTAAACTTGCTCTGTGGACCTGTTCCCGCCACCTGCATGCACGTCAGCCATAGCTTTTCGGGCCTTTCTGAAATAGTAGATGAATAGCCCATCTCTTTTGGCACAAAACACTCCAGTCCAGTCCAGTGGACTTGAGGGTAGAGTCCTTTCCACAAGAAAGTGTCTCTACTCCCTGGCTAACGGAGGCCCAGAGGCCCATGGGGGAAGCTGTGTGGACACCTGCCCAGCTTATCACCTGGCCTGTACCTGGACGAAGGCCCCCAAGGACAGGCCCCGTCCAAGTGAGGCCGGGGCCCTCCAGGTGGTCTGGGCCCACCTCCCCCCTGCAGGCCCACATACTCTCTGGGAACCCCTTTGGCCAGGTCCCACTTGGGCAGCCCTCACGCTGGCCGTAGCCTGGCAGGAGTGCCACCCATCCAGAGAGGTGCTTCCCAGGCGCTTTCTACAACCTCCAGGTGCACAGGGTAGGGGGCTAGGTTCAGGGAGGGAAATGGACTTGCTGATCACATCTCCAAAGAACTTTTCGCCATCTACGACTCCAGCTCTCAGGCGAGGAGGTGGCTGGGGCCTGTGTGCCCCCTGCCTTCCCCGCACCGTGGAAACAGGGGCTGCAGCAGCACCACAAAACAGTCCTCAGTCCAGAGTGCAGAGGAGCTCTACTTTCACATCCCGCTGTGTCAAAGTACAGAAAAGATCTGGACGGACACACAATGGCTTATCTCTGGGGAAGGGATGACAGCTGTTTACTCTTTATGTTACTGTAGTGTATGATTTTTTTTAATTACTCATGTAAATGAAAACATAATTAAAAAGAAAAAAGTCTCCCAAGTCTATTTCTGACTTTCTCAGTGTGAACAGCTTGTCTTTTACTGAGGAAGCCCCATGCCATCAGCAGAAGGCCCTGTATCCTCACGTCCACCTGAGTTCACCTGAACTCCCAGGGACTACACAGCGGAGTCACCTGGGCACCATCCCCAGAGGTTCTGATGTAATCAGCCAGGAATGGGCCTGGGTATCAGGCAGTGTTAAAGCCCCCCAGGTGACTCCAAAGTGCAGCCGGGTTAAGCAGCAATGCGCTTGCTCCTTTTCTGGGACCCAAACCACGCCCAGCTATTCCCACGCCCCCCCCCTCCACTCCCCTAATTGTGTCAACACCACCTCGTCCTCCCAGGGGAGCTGGAAACACTGCAGAGGTAGAAGCAGCGGCACCTGGTGAGCAGAGGACGAGGTGGGAGCCCACGGCCAGGACTGGCAGGGCTGACATCATGCTGCAGGACCACTCACTGGACAGCTAAGGGCATGGCCAGCCCACTGGCGAGGAAACCTTTCCCCTGGACCTGAGAACCTGCACGAGGCAGAGGGTCTGTTAAAGCATTTCCACTTTTCTTCAGCTTTCTTCCCTTCTTCTGGATCATCGGCTGCCACTGTTTCTTGTACACCAAGCAATCCCTGTTTTTGTTGTTATAGAGTGTTGCTTTTTTTGCTTTATCTGGAAGACCTGTTTGACTGACTTCTTCTTTTTCCCCCATATGGGATGTAAAGGTGTATTTCTGAGCCCCTCCAGGCACAAAAATACCTCTATCGGTCCTCACACTTGCCTAATAGTTTAGCAGGGAGTAGCATTCTACGTTGGAGATCATCTCCACCAAACCTGGCAGATACAACTCCACTGGTGCTGATGAGAAGTCTGCTGCCAGTTTGATTTCTGTTCTTTTTGGCAACCTGCTTTTTCCTTCCAGAAGTTTAGCAATATTTTTCTTACCCTTAGAATTCTGAAGTTTGGCTAGAATATATTTCCCCCAGGCCTCTCCTTCCGATGAGAAGCTGGGTAAGTGGGACAGGCTGGCAGCCTGGGACTCTCACAACTGCCGAAAATAAGAAAGCTTTACCCTGGGTGCAAAGCGTGGGAGGTCTTTCACTCCTGGAGAGCGTCATCTCTCCTCTTTTATTCTCCTCCATGTCCGTTCTGAGGTCTCAGGTCACCTCAGGCTGTGCAATGATTCTCGGTCAGAGCCCAGCACCACCGCCAGGAGCCTGTCCGGGCAGACTGCCCACCTTCTTCAGAGAACGCTCTCGGTTTTATCCTGGAGGCAAGATCTGCTCTGGGCTACTCTGATCTGCAGTAAGCGTCGGTGGGGGCTCCCGGGGGGTGGTGGGGGGCATTCGTTCCACATAAGTTCTCATTCTTCGTGTTTAACCATGTGGAGACTGGGGCTTCCCCGGGGCTCCATGAAAAACTCACTCACGTGTCTCTCCAGGGTGTTGGGCTGCTTCAGCCTCTGCTCTGCTTTCCTCGTCAACCCATTCCGTTTTTACCTTCTAGGCATTCCTCTGCATTTCTGGTCTGCTGAGGGTATTGTGACTTCCTTCTTTTCGCCTCATTGTCTCTCATTTCACTGGGACCCAGGGAAGGAGGAAAGCGGATGTGTGCCTCACCTACCAGCCCAAGCTCTCAGGATAGTAACTCTATTAAATCAAAGTTCCGGAGAGGATCACAGTGATCACCTCATGCAAACCCCTCATTAGAGAGACGAGGAAACAGACCCAGAAAAGCCAGTAACCTGGCCATGTGCCACATCTGCTGGTCAGTGGGAAGCCAGGACAAACCAAAGGCCGGGCCACACAGGCAGTGCCCGTAAGCCGAGACCGTGAGACTTCCCCATTGCTGGAGGTTTGCTTTAATCAGGAAATCAGACAAGGCTTCACACAAGAACAGGTAGGTGCCCTTGGACCTGGCAGGGGTGTGAACCAGCAGAGCCCGTCAGCGCTCTGGGGCCCTCGTGGCAGTCTGGATGGCTGTGGGATGCAGGGCAAACTGTCCCCGAGGGTCCCAAAGACCAGGCTGGCTGGACTTCAAAGATGGCCGAGTCAGCCCTGGGCACAAGGCACAGCCCTCCCCTGCCTAGCTGGGGGCAGGGGGTGGGGGACCACAGGGTCACCCAGCCCACATCCCTCCAGCCCCCTGGGTCTAGGGCCTGAGCACATGAGCAGGACACAGGCGCTCCCAGCTACAGCTGGACGTGCCCACAGCCTTCAGACCCATCTTAGGGTCCAATCAGCAACACCTGTGCCCAGACGTGGACTCAAGACACCGTGTTTTCCAAGTGGAAAGCCATCTTTTTTTATTATTATTATTAATTTTAATTGGAGTATAGTTGCTTTACAATGCTGTGCTAGCTTCTGCTGTACAGTGAAGTGAATCAGTTATACGTATACACATATCCCCTCTTTTTTGGATGTCCTTCCCATTTAGGTCATCTCCTTCCCATTTAGGGAACTGAGTGGAGTTCCCTGTCCTATACAGCAGGTTCTGGTCCCTGGAACCAGAGTGGGGTTGGAAAGAGGAGGAGGGAGAAGACACCCCCCCCCCGCCACCTCTGGAAACAGTCTGCCCATAGGACCATGCTGCAGGGGAGGGACAGCTCAGGAGAGGCCGAATTGGGACGTGTTTCAAAGTTAAAGAGGGCAGAGAAGGGACAACACCAGCACATCACGTGAGCGTCATGTGGAGGAGAGTGGCCACACGACGCAGCAGTAGGTGAGATTTCCCCTGAAATGTGACAAAACCCTCGGGGCTACCCGACGTCACCCATGGAGGGAGTGGGGTGGGCCCTAGTGGCTCAGCTCTGGTGAGTGGGCAGCAACCTGTACAGTGTGAGAAGGGAGAAGATCCGTATGACGTGAAGAAGCAGCAGATTTGTGACGTAACGCAGAAGGAGTGCTGCGTAGCTTCTCCAACAGCCTCAACTGCTCCAGCTCCCGTCCTCTCCCTCAGCGGCATCTGGAGTCCATGTTGCATGGTTTAACACAATTACTATTCACGTATTTAAAAGGTTATTATTTCCCTGACCAGACTGTAGGCAAATGAGAAGGCAGGGACTGGTACCTTGAAGCCATTACATTCCTGCTGGCCGCTGGCTCTGGGATTTTACAGATGACTCTGTCCCTTCATCATAACATCTTCCCTCAGCACTTTCTAACTCGAGGCACTGTGCTCGGTGCCCAGGACACAACAGTGACAACACAGGGAGGACGCTGTCTGCAGAGATCTGGGGGCAATGATGATACAGCGTGTCAGGTGCCAGGACAGAAGAACAGGCAACTCTTGGGCCAGGAGGGAGGGAGGCTCAGCCAGAAGAAAGTGGCATGTAGGTAGAGGATGGACAGGTGGACGGAAAACTTGCCGGACGAATACTGTGTGTGGTCAGGGGTTGGGGGCACGGTTCCAAGTACAGGGAGTAGCATTCTGCAAGGGCACGGTAAGACATTGAGTGTCGGATTGGGGGTGGGTACGAAGACTAAGCTAGAGAAACAGGCAGAGGAAAACCAGATGGTTCAAGGATAGATATGAAGCCATGTCAAAGTGTTTGGACTCTATTAGCTCTTTGGCTAAAAGGTGGAGCTGCGGAGGTGGCACAGGGTGGAGAGGAAATGGGCCCATTTGAGAGCTATTTAGGAGACAGAATTTCAAGACACGGTGCCTCAAGAAGGGCTGGGGAGAGAGAACGAGGATGGAACCTGGGTTCAGATTCAGGCAAGTGAGTGGACAGTGGAGTCCATTCCTGAGGCAGGAGACTCGGCTTTGAGAGAGAAGCGAATATCATTGCAGTTCCGGACACGTGTCCAGAGGAGAAACCACTTCAAGGGAATAAATTAACAGCTGAAAAGGAATCGCTGTTCTAAGTTTATCAATTTCATGGGAACACTTATAATCATACAAACATTCATATAAATACACAAAAGGAAATCTTGAGAGTGGCCCAAAAAAAAAAAAAAATCACCCAAACCTGCATCCTACATATATTCTAAGGGGCAAGTCTGGAGCAGAGGTGCAAACTCCATGACCTTTTATACAACAAAGAAAACCAGATGGTCACCTTGGGTGCGTCCTGACAACCGTTAGCCAAAGGACACTTGCGACATGAGAGTGAGCCTGGGTTGGGGATCTCTCTAAACCTCTCAGCACAGACGTTGTTACTTCAGAAGAGGAGGGAACCTGAACCTGTCCTCAGGGACTGGACAACTCAGACACTCCTCACCCTTCAGGAATTATTTTATTTTTAAATTCTCATCCAGTAAATCTGACTTGTTTTCGGTGCACAGTCCCATGAGTTGTGACACATGCCTAGATTCACGTAGCCACCCACTGCCAGGACACAGAACTGTTCCATCGCCCCCCAAACCCTCCCCAGCGCCTCTCCGTTATCCTCCCCTCCCCCTCCCCCAGCCCCTGGCAACCACTGATCTGTTCTCTGCCACTGTGGTCCTGTCTTTTCGAGAATGTCACAAAAATGGAATGGCACAGTGTGTAACATTTTGAGACTGGCTTCTTTCGCTAAGCATGATGATTTTGAGATTCATCCAAGCTGCTGCGTGTACCCATAGTTTGTTCCTTTTAGCCTTCTGGTATTAAACACAAAGCACTGACAGCATCGCAAACATTTATTTGCTTTGCTCCTTTTATCACCTACGTGGATACTTTTCTCTTACACGGATGCCAAAGAAATCATCTTTGTCACAGGGGTCCTGGTAGCAGCAAACCAAATTCATCATATGGGGTACGCAGTCAATCAGTGCCTCTTGTTGAAATAGATTAGAAAACACTACAGCCCTGAAGGTTCCGTTTGGTATAACTCTGCGGGGGGAGTCATGTTTAACTCCTAAAGTAGGGATGCTCCATGTAACCCAATGAAAAAAAGAAAAATTAACCTATAATTCTTCAAAAGCCTAATTTGGGGGCTTCCCTGGTGGCGCAGTGGTTGAGAGTCCGCCTGCCGATGCAGGGGACACAGGTTCGTGCCCCGGTCCGGGAAGATCCCACGTGCCGTGGAACGGCTGGGCCCGTGCGCCATGGCCACTGAGGCTGCGCGTCCGGAGCCTGTGCTCCGCAACGGGAGAGGCCACAACAGTGAGAGGCCCGCGTACCGCAAAAAAAAAAAAAAAAAAGCCTAACTTGGGAGATACAGTTAAGCCTCAGCTATTGCTTTTCCTTACCATTCTCATAAAAATAAGAGAGGAAGGGTGCAGAGCAATCCTGTGCTCAGCTTGCCTTTGAGCTACAAGGCAACTCGGGACGGCGCGCTAACTTTGTGCCACCCTTGTACCAGCAAACATCAGTGGACCCCGGCATGTATGTGCTCAGCGCGGCACTGGGAACAGAGGTGGAGGACGCCCTGCCCTCGAGGGGAGAGAGGAGTTCCAGATGACCACCAAACTGTGGAGCCCACTGTGAGGGTTCCTTCAGCCAGCTTTCTTCCCTCACCGAAGCTTGCTGAGGTTCCATTGAAATCCCAGCCCCCCAAGCTTTCATCATCAATGGGGTGGGTCAGGGGGCCCCAAAGCCTGCTGAGCAGCTGGGGAGGCTGACGGTGAGATTTACTGTTTGTCACCGATAGGCCCCCGAACAGTGAATCCACGTGTAACTGATCAATAGTTGATTGCCTGAGGGTTTCCATCCAGACACAAAGACTATGGGATCAGCTGAAGGAAAACTCTCCGCTGGTCATTCGGCTGGAATGTGGAGTTTTACTGCTGGTTGTTGGAGTTTTACTGCTTTTTTCTCCACACCAAAAAGAAACAACAGTCAACAGTCAGTGCTCATTTAAAGGGCCATGAGCAAGTCAACGTGGTAGGCAACATGGGGGTCTGAGGGAGATCAGAGTCCTCACTTCCCTAAGGTCAGGGGCAGAGAGGACATGCCCACAGTACAAGCATCAGAGCACGGCGTCACCTGATGAGTGCCGACGTGGGACCAGGTGACAAACGTCACCACGTTTAGGAAAGGGGGGTCCAGAATGGCCAGCCAGCCGTCCGGCTGTCGGTCAGGCAGGGCACACCTTGAGCCCCCTTACCCCGCCAGAGCGGGTGCACTCTGGGCCTAGGGCAACACAGCACGGAGCCTTCAAGGATGCGTGGACGGAGGGCTTGTAGCCTGTCACGGCGGACCGAAAAGGCCAAGGGCAACGGAAACACCGCCACTGTGCTCAGGTAACACGGGGGCAGCCCAGGCCCATTCCCACGAGACCACCTGTTTTTTTCTTAAGTAGAAGGATGCATCAGTTTCTGCCAGAAAGGGTGTGTTTTTCCAAAAAGAGGAAGACAGAGGCTGAAATCCAGAGAGGAGGCACGATGAACAGGCTCCTCTGTGGTGACTACAAAGGCCCCAGTCAATTCACGACTGCCAGGCCTCCACAAGGCCAAGATGCTGGAAGCACCGCTCTGACTCCCCCAAGCTCAGTGGGAGGGGCCTTGTGGGCAGGAGAGGTGGTAGCCCCTGAACATGACAGTCACCTGCTGCCACGGGAGCCAGCCCACTCCACCCAGATCCCAGTCCTAGCAAAAGGCCACCTGGCCACTCTTCCCCACACAGCCTGATGGTCCAGTGGCAAGAAGTGGCCGAGGGTCCATCACTGGCCATCGGGCAACACAGAGGGATGAGACAAGGTCACGTAACCTCAAGCCATTAATCCTTTCTTTCACATTGAAAAATACTTCATAAGCAACAAGGATTTACTACATAGCACAGGGAATTACATGCAATCTATTGTAATAACCCATAACAGAATACAATCTGCAAAATGCTGGATCACTCTGCCGAATGCTCTACTCCTGAAACTAACACGATATTGTAAATAACTACACTTCAACTTAAAAAAATCTTCAAATATGTAATCAGCACCTAAAAATGACAAAAATCTACAGGACAAGAGTCCTCACATAACCTTGTAGTTTCGCGAGCGAGTCGGACAGACATGATAAGTTACACGAGTCCACACGAGAAGGAAATCACATCCCTAAGGCAGAGTGTGGGCAGGTGCCAAATGGACGGTCCAGTGGCTGCCAACACTCTGGGTTTGGAGGCCCGGGGAGGATGCTGTGATGCGGGGACCGCAGCCAAGCTCTGCAGGGCAGGGAGGGAGGGGACGTCCAGGTGAAGGGACAGGGCGGGTGGCCTTGCAGGAGGGGATGCCCCTGAGCGCAGGCAAGGCATCAGCAGACAGACTGGCCCCAACGGACTGGAGGGGAAAACGTGGCTAAGGAGGAAATGAGGGGAAAAAGGCTGAAAGGCTGGTGCTGCCTGATAATGCAGGGCCTGAGGGCGAGACCCCCGGATGTGTGTTTGGGAAATCTTGGCCCAATGGGAGTGAGGGGGAGGGACTAGAGGCTCCACGTGTGGGTGCCCTGGTGGCCCCTGCGGCCAGAACCAGGTTACTAAACCTGCCCAGCATTGATTCCCCCAATGGCCCCCCACCCGCTCCCAGCTTTCCAAAGGGGGCTGAGGAGCAGGAGAGAAAAATGGCAGAGGTGAGGGGCTTCCCTGGTGGCGCAGTGGTTGAGAGTCCGCCTGCCGGTGCAGGGGACGCAGGTTCGTGCCCCGGTCCGGGAAGATCCCACATGCCGCGGAGCGGCTGGGCCCGTGAGCCATGGCCACTGAGCCTGCGCGTCCCGAGCCTGTGCTCCGCAACGGGAGAGGCCACAACAGTGACAGGCCCGCGTACCGCAAAAAAAAAAAAAAAAAAAAGGCATTGGTGGGGCTCAGGGACTGTCAACTGTGCAGGTGTACAGGGCGGGGAAGGTGGGCTGTTTCATAAAGCAGAGGAGGGCAGGCCTCCCAAGAGGACCACGCAGAGCCGTCCCATCCTGATCTGCGTCCCAAAATGATGTGAGGGCATGAGCCCAGTCAGGGGGAGATCTGAGCCTCTTCCTGGAGCCTCATGGGGCAGAGCAAACCAGCCACAGGGAATGACCAGAGATGGCCTGGGTTCAGGGCCGGTGGTGGCTGCCCACACAGCACCTCCTGATCTGAGACGGATCAGGTCCTCCAGCTCCACCTTCAGTGATGGTGGCAGTCAGAGGATGAATTAAGTTCCACCGAAAGGAAGACTGAGCACCCCCCGCTTCCTTAGGACAGGAAGTGATTCAACAAGTAAAGGGGGTAGGGACTTCCCTGGTGTGTCCAGTGGGTAAGACTCCACGCTCCCAATGCAGGGGGCCCAGGTTCGATCCCTGGTCAGGGAACTAGATCCCACGCGCATTAACTAAGAAGTCCGCATGCTGCAACTCCAAAAAAAAAAAAAAAAAGATCCCGCATGACGCAACTAAGACCCGGTGCGGCCTAAATAAATAAATAAAAATTAAAAAAAAAATAAAGAGGTAAAGGGCAGGGGGAAGGGTGTTCAAAGCAAGGGGCTCTGCTACTTAGACCAAGGTGACCTAGGGCAAGTCCCGTGACCCCTCGTGGCCTCTCTTCACTCCCTCATCTGTGAAATGGGACCATACCCTTTGCAGGGCTGCTGAGAACTAAATGAAGCTAGGCTGGCACAGGACCTGGCCAGGGAAAGGCTAATAAACAGTGACCGTTTGGGGCCTCATGAGGCCCCGGAGCCTCTGCTGCAGCGGGAATGTCGCCAGCACCATGCAAAAGGATTTCCAGTTTGGGTTCCCGCAAGCGACAGGAAGCACCCTTCCCACCAAAGGTCTGCTCATCCCCTACGCTCGGGGAGCCCTGATCCTATACATACGGCACAGAGGGCACGGGTGAAAGCACCATCCCAGGGCTCCCTCTCTCCTGAGCCCAGAGCCCTGGGGGCACAGCAGACATCCCAGGGGGACCAGCACAGGTGGCCTGGGGGTCCTGACATAGCGCCAGCACCCCGGCGCAGGGGCCACAGGCCGATGTCGCCTCCACTGAGCATCTCACCCGGGATGCTTATCTGTGTGATGGGACCACACATCAGACCACAGGGCCCCCAATCTGCAAGGAATCCTTCTGTCTCTACTTCAAGTCCTGAATCACAGAAGAGACAGCCCAGCGGTGGGCTCCCTTAGGAAGCCAAGTGAGCGCCCTTCCCTCTGTGCCCCTGGCCCTCGTGGAGACTGGCAGAGCCAGCACCCTGAATCCACCCTGAGTCCAGGTGGCCTGGAGCAGAGGCGCTCACGCCTGCCTCACCCACCCCAGGCCCTGCAGACCCAGTGTCAGGACAAAGGAGCAGTTAGTGCTGCGGCCAAGGGCACCTGGCCACCATCGAGCAGCTGAGGGACCAGCTTTCCTGAACCCGCCAAATGCCCACCTTGGGCCACACCATGTTCAGAATTCCCTGATTATAAATCCCTTTTGTTTACCCCCCTATTTTTTAAAAATCCCATCTAGGAAAAAAATAAAGGAGTCCTCGGGCTTCACTGTGTCAAACAATTCCACCTGCGGGAAGAGGCCACAGCTCTGCAGACACCCAGATGAGAGATAAGTTTAAACCACTGCGAACACTTAAATCACGGGACAGGTTTTTTTTTTCTAAAGCAACGATATACCATGATGAAAAACATTTGCATTCTCATTAACTCCGAATGCTGAGAATGAACTAAGGCTTCTTAACATGCCTCACCCTGTAATTGTTCTGCAAGTGGATCTTAGCAGTAAGTTTTATTTCTGATAGGTCACTGAGTTAGGGAAAAAAACCATTCTTCCGGCATTATCCCTAGGCGCACACACACAGGCGTGCGGTCCTGAGATTAGAAATGCTGCTGCAACCATCAGTCCTGCTCTCCCGGCCCTCTGTCCAGGGGGCGCTGCCTTGTCTGATCTCTGGCGCCCGGAACGACATCTGCAAAACAGAGTCCCCGGAGCCACCCTCATCCCACTGCCAACAATACCCTGAGCTCCCGGTAGCTTCGCGGTGGAGCCGAAGCCTCAAACCCAGTGAGGACGCGTAAAACGATCCCCGAGAGAGAGAGTTACACAAAGTGAGGGGCCACCGAGAAGGCAGGTACCAAATGCGAAAGAGGATGAACTGACGTACCCACTCCTTCACACGCACCCGCGGGAGATCATTTTAGCCCTGTCCTCACTTAGGTCCCCCCTCATTCATGCTTTTCTTGAGAACAGTCCACGGGAAGCCACCCCCTGCGTGATTACAGTATTACAGTCGCCATACACTGCTCTCTGTCCCACTCACTCCCCGTGGAGATTTGTTCAACACACAAGGCCTCTTGGCAGGAGTCTTCCCGGAGAGCATTTTTTTTTTATTATTACTAGTTCCCCGACCAGGGATGGAACCTGTGCCCCCTGCAGCGGAAGCGCGGAGTCTTAACCGCCGGACCACCAGGGAAGTCCCCCGGATAGCACCTGACTTGGAGTTCTAGCCCAAGACCTGGGTCCTTGCCCCAGACGTGCCACCTACCATGGGAATAACCTTGGGAAACCCACAAGATCGTTTTCTGCCTGCCTCTTCATCTGGGAAGGTGGAGAAGGCATTTTTCTGGTCCATTTTGAGGATACAGTGGGATACGGCACATGGATGCCCGGTCTTTCATCTGCTGTGTTTACTGACACAAATTTCAATCAGAGCAGAAAAAGGCCACTTTTATTTCTCCCCACTGCCCCTCTCCCACAGCTCAAGATGGCATATGTGACAAGAGTGGGGCCCCAGTGGACTTGCTCACATCCACAGGCCCCTCCAGGCCTCTCCTCTCTGCAGCTGAAGCCAACCCACATTCCAGAGCCCTCGGGAGGGTCTGTGGGACCCTCACTCCACCCCAGGATCAGCAGGGCCCTTCCCGTGCCTTTTTACACAATGAAAACATCTGAGGCCTGACTGATGTCGGGCTGGCCCTGGTCTCTCTTCCCACAGATCCTGCCTCCAAAAGACCTCGAAAATCTGGAGAATTCTTTTCCTCCACCTGCTGCCTCATGTGCACAGAACCGAAATAGCAGAACACGTATCCTCATGAAGATCAGACCCCAGGGGCAGCCTCGTCCACAAATGACCACGCGACAACTCTTGTTAGAGGGCCTGATTCCCATCATGGGACACAGTGGTAAGGAACGTGGGATTGAAATCCAGACTCCTGGCTTCAGTCTGTCTGCACGGCCGTAGGCAGGTAAGTGAATCTATCTCCCCATGCTATCCACTATATCACCGGGCCCTGTGTCATCCGGTGTGGCAATGCCCAGGAAAGCACCCTGCAAATGAGGGGTTGCCATGCAAACAAGAGGTGCCCTACCGATGCACCCTGTCCTGCTTCAGGACTCCGCACGACATCACAATTTTGAATGGAAATGTTGCTTTCACAGTAAAATTACACAGGTTCTCAAATAAGATCAAGGTGAACTCAAGGGCCTACCGTACCAACAACTGTCATTTCAGTATGGCGGCCCCCCAGGCCTTGTCCTTGTCAGCACTACATTTTGTTCTCAATCATTCACAAAACAAATATTTACTGACTGCCGCTAAGTTCCAGGCACTGTGGTAGGCGTTGCAGATTCAGCCGTGAACAACCACAAAAGACTGCGTCCTTGTTCTCGTGTTCTAAGGGGGAGAGAGACAATAAACAAACAGGTATCCAATATGCCGGTGGAGGTGAGGGCTTTAAAACCCAAAGTGCAGTAAAGGAAGTGCTATTTTATATCAGGTGATGAGAAGGCCTTCTCCGAGGAGTTGAGCGGAGACCTGAAGGAAGTGAGGGGGTGAGCCATGGGGATGTGGAGGGGAAGAGTCTGCAGGCACCGGTGCGGGGGGGGGGCAAACTCAAAGCAGAGGGATCAAGGGGAGATCAAGAGATCAGAGCCATGCCGGGTGCTGGGTGGGGAGTAGGGGACACAGCAAGGAGGGCCTTGTAGGACAAGACTTTGAATTTTTTTCTGAGGGAAGTAAAAGGCCATCGGCAGGTTCCAAGCAGAGGGCTGGCATAATATGACATACTTTTAAGTTTCATTTTCCAATTAATCTTGCTAGTATACACAAATATTAATGTTTGCACCTTCACCATGTATCCTATGACTTTGCTAAATTCACGTATTAGTTCTAGTAGCATTTGCATAGATTACTGAGAATTACGCCTTCTGCAAACAAAGATAATTTCACTTCTTCCTTTCCATCCAACCTTCTTGCCTTTTATTATAATTTCACTTCTTCCTTTCCATCCAACCTTCTTGCCTTTTATTTCTTCTTGCTGCCCTTTTGCACCGACTGGACTTCCAGGGCTGGGCTGCACAGTGTTGTAAGCAGGCTCCCTTGGCTTCTTCCTGACCAAGGGGCAAACATTCCATGCTTCACAGTTTAAAATTACTTTAGCTGTGGGTTTCTGGAAGCTGTCCTTTAAGAGACTGTGGAATTTTCCTTTTATTCTGAGTTTGCTGAGAGTTTTTAATGATAAATAGGCTGTGAGACTTGTCAAAAGCTTTTTTTTCTGCATCTAATAAACAGGTAATATTTCTTTTTTATTCAGTTAATGTGGTGAATTACACTCGAGTTTCACATGTTAAACCAACCTTGCGTTCCTGGGATAAACCCCATTTGGTCGCAAGGTGTTATTCTTTTTAAATATTGCTGTATTCAATGTGCTAGTATTTTGTTATATTTTGTGTCCCTATGCTCATGAGAAATACTGATCTATAACTTCTTTTCCTTTTTCTAAATCATGGTTATGCTGGTCTCATAAATTTGGGAAGTCTTTCCTCTTTCCTCTTCCTCTACGAAAGAATTTGTATAAGACTAGTGCTATCTCGTCCTTAAGTGTTTTCTAAAATTCACCACTGTAGCCATTTGGCCTGGAGTTTCCTTTGCGGGCAAGTTTTAAATTACAAATTTTATTCTTTTAAAAACTAAAATTCAGGGCTATTCAGATTGTCACTTTCTTCTTGTGTTAATTTTGATAATTTGGGTCTTCCAAGGAATTTATGTCCATTTCATCTAATTTTTTTCTGAACTTATTGACATAAAGTAGTTCTTAATACTCCATTACTAACCTCTTAATGTCTGTAAGATGTATAGTAATAGGCCCTCTTTCATTCCTGATATTGGCAATTTGGTTCCCTCTTGTTTTTCTTGAATATTCTTCTTAGGAGTTTATCAATTTCACTCATCTTTTATAGAATCAACTTTTGTTTTTACTGGTTTTTCTCTATTCCTTGTCTGTATTCTTTCATTTACCCTCCTCTTCTTTTTTGTGATACTTTTTACTGTTACATGTATTAGAAACTCCTCAGTAAAACTGCTATTATTTTTGCTTTAAACCATCAATTGTCTTTTTATTTTAACATCTTTATTGGAGTATAATTGCTTTACAATGTTGTGTTAGTTTCTGCCATATAACAAAGTGAATCAGCAATACATATACATATATCCCCATATCCCCTCCCTCTTGCGTCTCCCTCCCACCCTCCCTATCCCACCCCTCTAGGTGGTCACAAGGCACTGAGCTGATCTCCCTGTACTATGCAGCTGCTTCCCACTAGCTATCTGTTTTACACTTGGTAGTGTATATATGTCCATGCCACTCTCTCACTTCATCCCAGCTTACCCTTCCCCCTCTCCATGTCCTCAAGTCCATTCTCTACGTCTGTGTCTTTACTCCTGTCCTGCCCCTAGGTTCTGCAGAACCATTTTTTTTCTTAGATTCCATATATATGTGTTAGCATATGGTATTTGTTTGTTTTTCTCTCTCTGACTTACTTCACTCTATATGACAGACTCTAGGTCCATCCACCTCACCACAAATAACTCAATTTCATTTTTTTTTTTTTTTCGGTATGCGGGCCTCTCACTGTTGTGGCCTCTCCCGTTGCGGAGCACAGGCTCCAGACGCGCAGGCTCAGTGGCCATGGCTCACGGGCCCAGCGGCTCTGCGGCATGTGGGGTCTTCCCGGACCGGGGCACGAACCTGTGTCCCCTGCATCGGCAGGCTGACTCTCAACCACTGCGCCACCAGGGAAGCCCAATTTCATTTCTTGTTATGGCTGAGTAATACTCCACTGTATATACGTGCCACATCTTCTTTATCCTTTCATCTGTCGATGGACACTTAGGTTGCTTCCATGTCCTGGCTATTGTAAATAGAGCTGCAGTGAACATTGTGGTACATGACTCTTTTTGAATTATGGTTTTCTCAGGGTATATGCCCAGTAGTGGGATTGCTAGGTCACATGGTAGTTCTATTTTTAGTTTTTTAAGGAACATCCATACTGTTCTCCATAGTGGCTGTATCAATTTACATTCCCATCAACAGTGCAAGACGGTTCCCTTTTCTCCACACCCTCTCCAGCATTTATTGTTTGTAGATTTTTTGATGGTGACCATTCTGACTGGTGTGAGGTGTTACCTCATTGTAGTTTTGATTTGCATTTCTCTAATGATTAGTGATGTTGAGCATCCTTTCATGTGTTTGTTGGCAATCTGTATATCTTCCTTGGAGAAATGTCTATTTAGGGCTTCTGCCCATTTTTGGATTGGGTTGTTTGTTTTTTTGATATTGAGCTCCATGAGCTGCTTGTAAATTTTGGAGGTTAATCCTTTGTCAGTTGCTTCATTGGCAAATACTTTCTCCCATTCTGAGCATTGTCTTTTCGTCTTGTTTATGGCTTCCTTTGCTGTGCAAAAGCTTTGAAGTTTCATTAGGTCCCATTTGTTTATTTTTGTTTTCATTTCCATTTGTCTAGGAGGTGGGTCAAAAAGGATCTTTCTGTGATTTATGTCATAGAGTAAACCATCAATTGTCTTTTAAAGAAATTTTAAACTGGGAAAACAAATTCTTTTATATTTACCACATAGTTCCCATTTCTGGCACTTTTCATTCCTTTATATGCATCTATATTCCATCCGGTGGCATTTCCCTCCAGGCTGAAGACTTTCCTTTAATGACTCCTGCACTGTAAGTCTGCAGGGAACAATTTCTCTCAACTCTTGTCAATCTGAAAATGTCTTTGTTTCACATTTATTTTTGAAAGATAATTTTTTTTCCAGATCTTTAAAGATGGCATTCCACGTCTTCTAGTTTGCATTGCTTTTGGTGAGAAGTCAACTATATCCTTGTTTGTGTCACCCTATATGTAACACAGTTGACCCCTGAACAACGTGGGGGTTCATCTGTGTATAACTTAGAGTCAGCCTTCCATAGCCATGGCTCCTCTGTATCCACGGATTCAACCAGCCACGGGCCACGTACGTAGTAGTTACTATTTAAAAATATCAGTGTATAAATGGACACACACAGTTCAAGTTCACATTGTTTAAGGGTCAACTGTGTATCTCTTTTCTTCCGGCTGCTTTTCATCTTTTGTTTTCAGCAATCTAATTCCGGCGAGCCTAGGTGTGGTTTTCTCTGGGTTTACCCTGCTTGGGTTACTTGAAATTCTAACATCTGTATGTTGAGATTTTTTTCATCAAATTTGAGGAAATTTCCTCAAATGTTTTTCTGGCCCAATCTTTCTCCTTCTAGAACTCCAATTACACAGACGTTAGACTACTTGATATTATCTCTCACATGACATTGAGGCTCTGGTCATTTTTTTTTCAATGTTTTTTTTTTACTCTGTGCTTCAGCTTGAATGGTTTCTATTGACCTTCACGTTCATTGATATTTTCTTCTATAGTGCCCAAACTGCTGTTGAATCATCTAGTGAATTTTTCATTTCAGATACTGTATTTTTCAGTTGTAGAATTTCTGTTTGGTTGTTTCTTAAATTTCCATTTCTCTACTGAAATTCCCATCTGCTTGCTCATTATGTTTCTATGGGGGTGTATCTAGTGACCTTTTTCTCTTTGTTACTGGTCACACTGTTTACATGTCTAGTGATGTTTTTATTGTATGCTGGACATTGTAGATAACACTTCGTTTAAACAGTGTTGAGTTTGATTCTGGCAGACAGTTAGTTGACTGGCATATCATCCTGATCCTGATGAGGCTTGTTTTTAGGTCTTGTTATTGTGGGTTTAGCGTGGTCCTTACTCCAGATTAAAGAAACCCTATTCCTAAGGTGTGGCCTTTCTGTGGCCTCAGTTGTTCAGTAAGAGCTCCTCACTCTGGCAGGTTAGAGCTCTGTCTCTCAGCACTGTGTCACCTCCAGAATCTCTGTTTTAGCTCACTACTTGCTCCTTAGTAGTTGTTCTTTTCTGAGCCTCAAGGAGCCCTGTCCTGTGTGAACACAACTTAGTATTATGCGAGACTAGGCGACCACCTTGAAGATTTCAGAAGCTTCGTCTCCAGTACACTGTGCCCCACAAATTCCGGATGCCTCAGCACCCCCAAATTCTGACCTCTGTTTCCTCTGCCCATCTCTCTGTTGGTCTCTGCTCCCCTGTGTCTTGGTTTTTTTGTTTTGTTTTTTTGCGGTACACGGGCCTCTCACTGCTGTGGCCTCTCCCATTATGGAGCACAGGCTCCGGACACGCAGGCTCAGCGGCCATGGCTCACGGGCCCAGCCGCTCCACGGCATGTGGGATCTTCCCAGACCGGGGCACGAACCCGTGTCCCCTGCATCGGCAGGCAGACTCTCAACCACTGCGCCACCAGGGAAGCCCTGTGTGTTGGTTTTGAAGGCACTCCCCCACAGAAAGCCAGGATGGATGTGGAACGTGCCTCACACGCTTCCATTTGGATCACAGACCACTGAACATTGTTCCATTCCTGAAAACAGTTGCTTCATATATTTTGCCCTGTATCAAAATTGTTGGAAAAAGAGGAAATCCAGCAATTACTATCCCACTGTGGCTGGGGTTGGAAGTCTGATTATATTCTGACTCTGGCTGCTGTATGGAAGAAACTGCAAAATGAACTACCTACCCTAAGACCACATAAAAAAAGATTGATGATGGAGCTTTTCTTGGAGCAGAAAACACAAATGCTTTGACACCTGTTAAACACCTGTGCAAATCCGGCAAGGCATCACGAGTAAAATGTACTTTCAGATAAACCCATGGGAACATGAGGCCGGTTCTCATCTCTGACACCAAGTAGAGACCTGCAGTTTGGAAGGCTGGAATAAAAGGACCTCCTTCCATAGTTCTTCTGGTTGAGCTCAGCCACAGCCAGAGCAGGAGCTGGCAGTGCTCCTTTCCCATTCGAAGCTGTAACCAGTGGACTGACGGGCCATCTCATCTGGGAAACCAGCCACGAGGGCAGAGGAACCCAAGTGTGTGACCTGGGGAGCTCTGAGGTCACCCTCAAGCATTGGGTCTCATTTAGACACTTCCAAATCTTCAGCTGTGGGGCAGCAAACGGGTCACACGCTGTTACTCTCGCAAATGCAGGACCAAGTCAACCCTCCAACAACAGTTATTTTCTTAGCAAATGCCCGCCCCTCGCTACAAATGGGGATCTGGATCAGGGGAAGCACCCAGCTATAGGACGCCACGGTTTCTCCCACCCACAGCCTGTGGACGGCTTGTCACGCTAACAGCCTGTCAGGGAACAGGAAGATGTTATCAGCCCAAAGGAAAACCCGAACTCAAACTCACCCTATCGCTGTGAATGTCTACCAGGCAGATAAATACGTGAAAGAGCCTACCCCTCCCTTCCCTGGGACAAGCTGCCATTTGCCCCGGACAACAGACCGAGGCTTGGGTGTCAAGCGGCTCACAGATCCGAGGCCCTTCCCTCCAGCCCCTCCACACCCCGGCACCGCTGCAGGAGAGCAGCAACGTCCAGAATCCACTTGAGAAGCGGCCTGAACATCACAATTTCCACGGCAAGTCCATGTGTGCGAGTGAATGGCATTTACACCTCACCTGTCTTCTCTCAGCCTGGACTGAGTCTCTATTTGCAGAACCAGCCAGAAGAATCCTAAAGGTTCAGAGGTCTACACAGAGGAAGCTCACTGCCCAAAACTTCCCTAACCCTATCTTTAAAAGTATAATGCAGACGCTAATAGCAGGGGCTGTACAAAGACGTCCTGATTTTAAGCCTCACACAGTGAATCAGCATTTCAGAAACTCTGCTCCCTCAGAGACCCTATGAGAACTCTCCGGCAAAGTTTCATAAGAGATTGGAGGAGGGCTGTCAGGCAATTTCTGTGTAAGGTTTCTGCGCACGCCATGAAATTCGTATTCTCCAGAGCCCTAGACGGCAGTAGCAAATGCTTACATTTCCCGTACAATATTCCCATTAGGTTCCCTGGGCTTCTCAAGGGGGGCTTTCTTGTTCATGAGGTTATTTTCTTTATTGGGTTCAATTGTCTGCTGATTTACATGTAGCAGCTGTGTGATGTAAGAGCTACCGCTCATAAGAAGAGGTGGGCAGGTATGGAAGAATTCCTATTAAATGTCTGAGAAAGCAGTCATGATTCTTAGATACAGGATCCCAGAGGAGGTTCAGAATGTTTCCATGCAATTTGGACCCAGGCAACTGTCATCAAACCACTGTTCAGGAAACCTGCGGATGCAAAGGAAATGAGCTGTCAGGCTGCGTGACACGAGCAAAGAGCAGCCGTGCACGAGGAAGCCGCCTCCCTCCCGCGTATTCCTGCTCTGACCTGCAAAGGCCCCCTGCAATCTGATGCCAGGCTGAGCCGGTTTCCCCCGGGGGAGCATGGACCTGGCACCGAACGCTCCACCTGCTAGGGCGCCCCCAGCCACCTGGCCAGCTGCTCGTTTCCCTGCTTCCCTTTTGGTCAGAGGAGTCCTGTTCCCGAGCCACCTGCAAACCCACAGAGCCTGTCCCCAGGTCCAAAGCCCATCAGCGGGCATGACGAAGGGGCAGCGATATGGCTGAGGGACAACGACAGTAAAATTGAACGGGTATCAGGGCTCTGGCGGCTTTCAAAAGGGGTAACTGAATCCTGAAGGAGGAAATGCCTGCATTCCGTGCAGGTTCTCAACCCTCCGGGCTTAATAAAACACCCTTCAGCAATAAGCCCGTCTTGTCATCGTGTCCTCTCTCCCCAGCACCGCACGGGGGGCAGGGGGGAATGCTGTTCCCTGCCCACCGGCCTGGCACCACCTCCCACTGCGGCTCCAGCCCCTCCTGCAGCTGCTCCACCTGCTGGAGCAGATTTCAGAGACCTCTTGCCAACAGGCTGCGGGTCAGGACCACCCTCAGGCAGGACACACCGCACACCTTTTGCGAACAGCGCAGGGCAGCATTTTCTCTGAGGATGCATTCTGAGTAGTTCTTTGCTTCCCAAACCACTGCTCCGAGGACGCCCCAGAAGCAGAGTCAGCTCTGGCTCACGTGACAACCGTTCTCCCCAAACAAGGAGCAGCCTGGAAGCCACACGGGTCAGGGTTAAGGTGTGCTTCCCTCCCACACCCACCCACCGCCAGAGTGTGGGCTTAGAGGCCATCGGGCCTGGGCCCGTTTACAGGGGCACCCCAGCAGGGGTCTGTCCCCAGTGCACACGTTTGATTTTCTGCAAAGTGCAGCTGATAACTGCGCCTACGCTTGGGATAACAGGAAGATTAAATCAGGTGAGACAGGTCAACTGCTCGGCTCGAGGGTGCATGCAATTACCTCTCAGACAAAAGGGGTGTTCAGGACTCAGGTTCCAGTGAGCTTGCTGGACACAAAGAACCAGAAAAATCTAAGAAACCGTTTATTTTTCAAGAAAGGTTGAGAAGTTGTCTTCAACCCCATATGGCTGCCAGGAAGTGGAGGGTACAGCAGTGTACGTCTAACCCCTCGGGCCTGAGGCAGGCTGGGCTCACAGGAGCTGTGGTCGCACAGAGCAGCTATGGGACGAATATCACACCGATGTTGCTGGCCAGGCATTATAAACCTGGATTGGGATTAAAAAAAAAAAATCTTCCCCAAATAATTTTTCCAACATTTAGCCTACTGCAAACTACTTCGCTCTTCTCGGCTACCGGTTCTGGAAAATACAGAAGTGGTCCAAACTCTGGAACTATTCGTGCTCCACGATCCCCCAGGTCGGGGCTTGCCGAGGGGGCCTTTACACCCAGAGCTCTGGGTGGGGCCGGGGCGGGGTAGGGGGGGCTTGTCCCAAGGCCAGGCACCCGGGCCGGGTGCCTATCTGAGAGGCGGGAGACCCACAGTGCCCGTGCTTCTGCTTCCTACCCAGGCACGTCCCTAATGCTCAAAGGGGCATGTTAATTCTGGCCCTGCCCACCTCGCAGTTAATGGTGGGCCCAAGTAAGACTGCTGGGTGCAAGCTGTGCCTTGAAAAAAAAACCAGACGGTTCTATAGATGGGGAGGTTTTTCCAGACTATGGGACACTTTGCACAGATGCCCCCGGCAGCCCCAGGTGCCGGCCCACAAGCACTGACTGAGGGTCCTGGGCCTCCGTGGGCAGAGCACGAGGTCAGGCACTGATGGATGAAGCTGACAGGATGCAGTCCCTGCTCTCAGACTCCCACAGATGACCATCCGCCCCCTTAGTGTGCGAGGTCCAGGTGTGTTCAACGTCATGAGGATGCCCAGATCGATGCCAGGGCCAGAAGGGGAGGCACCTGCAGGGACGGGAGCCACCGAGCCTCTGCGGGACAGGGTGCCGGTGGCCCGCTGTGGCCTCCTGAATCCAAGCGCTGGGGCCCAAGGCAAGGCCGGCACTCCCAGGCAGAAATTACCTGCTGAGCCTCAAAGCTGGGCCACCCTGAAAACCTGTGGATGCTTTGTTTTCTTCCCCAAACCGTCAGTTCACATGATTAAACCCACAGAAACCCCAAGCACACCGATTGCTCTGCTCGCGTGCGTCTCACATGGCAACAGGAAAACCGCAGAGGTGACAGTGGAGAAATGTTCTTTCGAGAACAATACTGACACACGTGTGCTTAACTGTTTTACTGTCCCAGCTGGCTGACTCATGCGGTGGTGACACACGTGCCAGGCCCCTCCCCGCCCCTTGTTTGGCCCTAACTGGCGACGGGAGTGTTTCCTCTGGTGACAGCCACCAGCGTCCTGGACGACACACCTGTGCCCGGGATTGGGGAGGGCGGGAAAGGGGCAAGGGAGACCACAGCGTTTTGCAATTGATTGAAATAGCCATGCTAACTGCTCATTCCTTCGAACAAAAAGGCAGTCTGCAAAGAGTAAAAGAACAACAAATGGAGGAGGGGGCCGTGCTGTCAGGCGGTGGGCGGGGTGGGTACAACGTGGCCCAGGTATGCTGCAGGCAGGTAAAGGCTCTGGGCTGGAGGTCAACAGCGAGCATGGTGATGCCCACTCCTGTCTGCCACCTGCTCCTCAGGGGCGACCTGGCCGTGCCCGTCCGGCCCCCGCTCTGTCTCAGGCGCTAGGCTCACACCAGCTGTGCTTGCACAGATCTGCTGCTCCGACCCACTGCTCGTCTGCAACGGGGCGTGTGCCAGGCATAGACAGGCCTGTCCCGGCTCCAGGCCCGTGATGGCTCCTGAGAGCGATGCCCCCGCCCCCCGCGGCGGCTGGGGGCCGCCTGCCGCCCGCCCCCGACTGGCACGGCCGCCCCCTCCCCTCGGCAGCCCTGCTGAAGCAACTGAGCTAATTCTGGGCTCCCTGCCACCCGCACAAGCCCACGCGCACATGTTCTGACTCGTTTCTGAGGCGCCTAGAAGCAGGGGCCAGGAGACAGGCCACAAGGCGCCCACGAGCACCCCATCAGCTCAGGGCCAGGGGTCCTCGGCCTGGCGGGGAGGCCTCTCATCACTTCCACAAATCACACTGGTGGAGACGAGCCCCGATTTTGAACTCCACGGATGGATGTCTTGATACGTCCAGCCATATGCTCGTGGTACACAACCATGGAGTTAAAATCTGGAGTTAAAAATTAAACCTGTCTTACTGTTTACCATCGAGACCCGTTTGGAGTGTGGAAAATTCTCACACTATTGCCAACGTTCTCAAACCTTAAAGACGGGAGATCAGAAAAGAAGGGAGAATTTACATCTAAAAGCTCAGCTCAACCTAATTCCAAAACCATCTCCTGAACACCTATTTTGCGTTATTCTTCCACGTCCCCAGGACCTCAGGCAGAGTCTCCACCATCAAGAAATCTCAGAGTCGGCTGTTTCCGCCCTACCTGTAGCGGGGGTACGACACAGCGCGGAGGGGAAGCAACATGGAACAGTTACTTCTGCGCAGGAGGCGAGGGAGGGGGAAGAGCGACCTGTGGGCAGCCCACGGGCAGTGAGGACACAGGCCTGCAGCCTCTGGGGAGGTTTGGGGAACAGGGAGTTTCAAGGCTGGAACCTGTGGGCAGTGAGGGGAGGGGCAGGTATCAGACATGCTTAGATGCAAGGAATGCTGGTCAGATGTGGGGGGCCCCTTAGTCACTAAGGACCACACCTCCCATCAGAGGGCAGGTCTGGGCATCCAGGAGTCACGGAGAGCACGCTCTGCAGCAGCAAAAACACAAACATCGTATAGTAACGCATGTATGTGGAAGCCAGAAAAATGGTACAGGTGAAGCTAGTTCCAGGGCAGGAATAGAGACGCAGACATAGGGAATGGAAGTGCGGACACAGCGGGGGGAAGGGGAGGGTGGGATGAATTGGGAGATTAGATTTGACATGAATACACTACCATGTGTAAAATAGCTAGCTAGTGGGAACCTGCTGTATAGCACAGGAACTCCGCTCGGTGCTCTGTGATGACCTAGATGGGTGGGATGGGGGGGGCGGGGTGGGAGGGAGGTCCAAGAGAGAGGGGATATATATATATATATATATATATATATATATATATATACACATAGAGCTGATTCACTTCATTGTACAGCAGAAACACAACATTGTAAAGCAATTATACGCCAATAAAATAAATAAATAAAATGAAATCTGTCTGACTCTTAGAAAAGAAAAGAAAAAAAGAAGGACCTTAACCAATGTATGTGGTCGGGCAAGTTACTTACACACTCTGAGCCTCACGAGAATCAGAATAAACATAACAAACCCTACTGCAGGGCTGTTTTCAGGATTAAATACGCTATGGGAGGAGGCAAGAACCAACAGGGGGCCCTGCAGTCCTGGAATTCTTCCAACGGATCTTCCACTTGGGAAGTCATTCTCCTCCTCCACCTCCTCCGGCACCGCACAGCAACCCCGCCAGTGCCAACAGCAGCCCGGACATTTACTCAAGGCGGCCTCGGAACCTCCACCTCAGGCAGGAAGCGTCCGAGAGCCAGGTTTCCAGCGGGACGGCGCCCCTCTCTGTGCTGGGCATCACACCCACGCGCACGTGGACGCCACCAGTGAAAACGCGCAGAAAAGGCGCACACAGGGAGGGGGGTCCCAAGAAACCAGCAGGGTCCTGCCCACCCCTGATGCTAAGGACGGGCAGCCCCACCGGCACACACCCCCAACCCCGGCCTGTCCCCAGGCGCTTCACGGACTCCAGCCCTGACGCAGCTCCTCCGCCACCGCTGCGGGACCACAGCAACTGAAAAGGTCCGGGGCCGAGCCCGCAGGCGCTTCCCGAAAACGGCGGGGCTGCTCCGGGCTCACCCCTCCCACGTCGGGTTACAGAGGCTGGGTGCCGTCTCCACCCCACGGTAGCTCTCCGATTACACGGGCCGGACGTGGTCCAGGCAGACCTGCTGTTGGTTACCGTCCGCTTCCAAGGAGATTTTTTTAAAAACAGGAGTCGCGGGGTGGAGGTGGAGCCCTGTCTTGACCCCTCCTCCGCCTCCCGCCTCCCGCCTCCCGGGGATCGGGTTCCGGAGCTCACCAGTTCAGGGCCCTGGAACCACAGGCCCCTCATCAACTCTGCTCAAGCTGGAGGGTCCGCGGGGGAGGCGGGCTGCCCTGGGTGCACGCGCCCGGCAGTCAGCACTCCTGCGGGGGGCGGGGGGGGACACAGCCACTTGCCCTTCCTCCTGGTTCCGTTCTTGACAGTCTCGTCCCTGTAATTTAGACCCCTGAGAGAGAAGGAAGGATGAATCTTAGCCCAAGGCTGCTCCCAGGGCCGGTCCGGCGCAGTGTCCGGCAGTCATCAGGTTTATTGAATTTGTTACAATACTGCTTCTGTTTTACATGTTGGTTTTTTGGCTGCAAGGCATGTGGGATCTTAGCTCCTCAACCAGGATCAAACCCACACCCCCTGCATTGGAAGGCGAAGTCTTAACCATTGGACCGCCAGGGAAGTCCCAGAGGTCAAGCTCTTTCGACACAGTTCTCTCCAACTCTATGACCGAGAGGAAGCACACAGGCAAATCTTCCTAATGTCTACTAACCAGCTCTCCGTCTCCTTGGAACCCAAATCAAAACACTGACCGAATACAGTGCAAGTGTTCAAAGGCGCGGCCGAGCCTTTTGTTTGGTGAATGACAGCAGGTGTCCCTTCTGGGCTCACCCAGGGCACTGGCCTGGAAAACTGCCCCAAACTTCCAGAGAGGGCCGGACGGCAGGAGCCCAAACTCCCACGACATCATCTAATGTTAGGATACACCTAGAAAAATGGGGATTCTAATTATAACAGTAATTCAATGGATTGTAAGAACACTGTGCTGTACCCATACGAGGGGATACTACTCAGCAATAACAAAGAATAAACCACTGACGCAACTACATGGATGAATCACAAAATAATTACAGGCTGAACGAGGCCAGACAAGAGAGGATCTACTGCGTGATTCCTTTTATATAAAATTCTTGGGAATGTAAATTGAGTAACAGTGACAGAGAGTGGACCAGTGAGAAGGGAGGGGGATGGAGGGAAGAGATTAGAAAGGGCATGAGGCATTTCTGGGGGTGATGGATATGTTCACTGTCTCGACTGTGGTATTGGTTTCACGGACACATAAATATGTCCAAACTTATCAAATTGTGCACTTTAAATGTGTTCAGAAGATTATACGTCACTTACATCTCAATAAAGCTGTTTAAAAGAAGTCATCGATGCTGATTATAAGAAAAAATACAGAAAAATATTAAATCTCCCATAATTTTATCAGAGCTGACCCAAAACAATGTTTTCTTTCAATCTTCTCCCTATACACACACACAAATAACATATAAACTTGTTTTGTTTTTGTTTTTTTTGGTTGGGGGGACGCGGGCTTCTCACCGTTGTGGCCTCTCCCATTGCGGAGCACAGGCTCCGGACGCGCAGGCTCAGCCGCCATGGCTCACGGGCCCGGCCGCTCCGTGGCATGTGGGATCTTCCCGGACCGGGGCACGAACCCGTGTCCCCTGCATCGGCAGGCGGACTCTCAACCACTGCGCCACCAGGGAAGCCCTAAACTTGTTTTTATATAGACTACAATCCCTCTTTTAAAAGTTTTTATATTCTGAGTTTTAAAAAACTGTATATACTGAGTTTTTGTTTAGTTTTGAACTCCACCCGTCAGGCACACTGAGAACAGGAGCGGGGGACAAGCAGCTCGGGGGCGGGGGGAGGGTGAGCAACCAGAAGGGGGTTCAGTCCCGGAAGCAAAGCCTCTGGAGGGGCCAGGTGGACCCCAGACCCCAGGGCAGAAAGCCGGTCCACTACTCTGAGAGCCTGCCCAGTGTCAGCACCCCTTCCTTTGGTTCAAACTTTCCTGTTCTCCAAATCACACCTAAATGACAGTGCCTTGCACCCAGTATCTGCTCTGAAAAAAGTGAAGACCGGCCTATTCTCCCAACACATCTCCCATCTTCACTTTGGCCCCCCAGCTCTTTCCCACGGGTCCCCGGCTCCCCCTCCAGCCCCGGCCCACCATCCCTCCCGCCTACTTCCTTTAGCCCTAGATCACGAAGTGCCCTTGTGACTAAGCATCCTTCGGAAATGTTCCTAAGGGTTCAACCACACTTGGCGTATGAATGACTCACTCCCTATTATTGGGTGTTTAAATTGCTTCCAAGTTCTCATCTTTGTAACTTATGTTGTGATGAACATCCTTGCATAGAAATCTTTTCACTGCAGATTTAATTGTGTCCTTGGGAAAATTTCCTAGAAGTGGAATCCCCAGGATGAAGGGGTGAATTCTTTTAAGGGTTTTGGGACATACTGCCAAACTGCTTGACAGAAAGCTTGTATCTTCCACACGGCTCCACTTGCACCAAGTACCACCATTCACGAAAACAAACACAAACGATACACACCCCAAATTTTGCTAATTTGATGGCAAAAAATAGTATCTAATTTTAATATGCACCTATTTTATTACTTTACGACCGACTTTCTCAGATTTACTGCCATTTATTTCTCCTTATGTGAATGAATTCACATCGTTCAGCCACTTTCCTATTGGCAAGTTCATTCACAAAAAGAGTTCTTCATATCAGTTATCAGAGTTGTTTATGTAAGAGTATTTTTCTATACGTGTTGCAGGAGTTTTTCTTTCTCAGTTTATCAACTGACTTTTTATTTTGTTTTGGGGTTTTTTCCTTTTAGCACACTAAAGTTTTGATTCCCCCTGGTGAGACACAACCATTTTGACTTGTGGCTTCTGCCTCTGGTATCACATGTAGAAAGATGTTCCTCATCCCATCATTTCTTAAATTCTCAACTGAAGTAAATTTAATGACTTCATTTTTACATTTAAAATTGCAATCCACATGGAATACATTTTGGGGTTTGACATGAGTGAGAAACCTGATGGTTTTCCTAGTGGTTAAATATTAACTAAATCTATTAACTTTTATTTCCCAGACTTTCTAGTCTGCTCCATGGATATGCTTTCAATTACCAGCCCCAAATCAAAATGTTTAAAGTATTATAAGTTTATAATATGTTTTAATATCTGATAGGTTATCCACCAAGATCCTAGCTGGGAGTTGCATTAACTCCATCTTCATGCAGGTTCTGTACATTTCCCATCAGCACCCTTCCCGGGAATCCATCTTTGATTCTGTCATTGGTGGAAAAGCTTCCCCATCGCATTTCCCGACTATCTTAGGGGCAGACAGGCGAATTGTGAACACTTCCGCATGTAGGCGCTGTCTCTGCAATGTCCCCCGGCCAAGCACAGCTGGTTCCAAAGCCTCCACTGAGTGAGTGGTCGCCCCTGCAGGCCCCCAGGGCTGTGGCCACTAAGGGGCGCCCGCGCTTTCCTCCTCGGTCTCGCGGCAGCCTCCTCTTTTAAACCCCTCCGCCCTCGACAGCCCTCTACACAGCCCATGCCCTGTCCCATCAGATACAGCCTGTCCCACACACACCAGACCCTTCTCCCAACTGGAGGTGTCGCTCCCTGTAGCAACGACCTTCACTCCTCTAGATCCATCCACTGCTATGTCTACCGCACCTCAAAAGTGCTTCCGGGACTGAACCCCCTTCTGGTTGCACACCCTCCCCCCCGCCCCCGAGCTGCTTGTCCCCCGCTCCTGTTCTCAGTGTGCCTGACGGGTGGAGTTCAAAACTAAACAAAAACTCAGTATATACAGTTTTTTAAAACTCAGTGTAGTGCGTATTTGAAAGGTGCTGAGAGTAGATCTTAAAAGTTCTCATTACAAAAAATTGTGTAAATGTGTACGGTAGCAGATGTTAACCAGAGTTATTGTGATCATTTTGCATTATATATAAATACTGAATCATTATGTTGTACACTTGAAACTAATGTCAATTATAGCTCAATAAAAAATAAAATAAAATAGCAAAAATAAGTAAAATAAAATGTTAGGAATTTTTTAAAACTCCCCACTGGGTTTGCACCTTGTGGAGGAGCCCTTACTTATCCAGTTTACTTTCTGATAAGCTATTCACACGTCTGTGCCCTGTCAGCTGATGCTGGGAAGGCCCGGCCCCCAGTCAGCTGTCCTGCCCCAATCCCAGTGCCGTGCACTCGGCTGCAGCAAGTGTGTGCTGATAAATTGGGTGAAGGAAGCTGGAAATGTGCACCTTGGGTATGGAGAAGCCAAAAGGAAGAATGATTCCAGGAAGACCGGGAGGCCCGAGGGGCTGAGGACAAAGGAGCGTTTGTGCCTCTTCAGAGCAGATGGGGTGCAGGCCAGCCCAGCCCTGCACACCTGGAATCTTCCCCAACAACTGTTTGGGCTCCTCCCTCCTGCAGGAAGGTGGGAGCCCGGGTCCTGGAAATCAGATCTGCCCAACCGTGGCCCAGACACGCTCAGGTGAAGGCCAAGGCCCTCAACCCTGGCCACGCAGCAGATTCACCCGCAAAAACTTGTTAAACACAAAGTACGGTCCCACCCAGACCTCCTGAGTCAGCAGGGTAGGTGAGGCGACGGCAGCCTCAAGCAGGCTGATATCAGGCCAAGGTACAGCCCAGGCAATCACCCTCCGCCTCCTTGGCCTCCCTTGAATGACAAGGTGGGCCAACAAAGGAGAAGAAAATAACGCTTGACGATGCCTGGAGGCCAGGTCTTACAATTGCATTGGTATAAAGGTGAATATATTATTGTATACTAAAACATTTTCTTGAAACTAAAGTTCATGTTTTCCTTCTGATTTTAGAAGAAATTAAGACAATTCTGTGGGCCCCTAAAGCTATTACGGACGCTCAGCACTGTGCGTCCTGTGTCCACCGGGCCGGTGGGCCCTGCCCCACCGTGAGCCCCACAGGGTTCCCTGGACGCCCCCCACAGAAACTGGCGCAAGCTCGGCCAGTGCCTCTAGGGCCCAGGCCCCAGGCACCCCACCCCAGAGGATCTGCTGCCCTCACCCGTCACATTCATTGCCCTTATGCTTACATTTCAGTGCTGTTTAGACTGTGGGCTCCATGGACCTTGATAATGTGTACTGAAGGCACACTGGAAAGAACAAACAGCAGGGAACTTTTACCAGTGGGCCTACTGGATGAAACGATAGGTTTGTTTGAGGACTTTTGCCTGATTTTCTTGGCTCTGTGTTTCATATTCAAATTAGCTTGACATGCAGCTCTCTCTCGCAGGTGAATAAGAGGCCACGGTGGCCTGTGAGACCAGGCTGCTGAGGGAACAACGTGCCTGCTGGAGTCCTGGATCCTTCTGTTAGGGTCCAGGTATAAAAGTGGGGTCCTGGTGCCTCATGGTCCCTAAGTGGTTAAGACATCCTGTGCACTTCTAATGCTAAAGCTCTCCTGGGCTGTGACACTTCAGCCCCTTTGGAAGTTAGTGCAGTGGCTGATGCTTGGGGGTTGCTTTTTAAAAATCAATCCTGGGGATTCCTGGCAGTCCAGTGGTTAGGACTTGGCGCTTTCACTGCCAGGGTCCGGGTTCGATCCCTTGTCAGGGAACTAAGATGCCATAAGCCAGCGGTCTCCAACCTTTTTGGCACCAGGGAATGGTTTCGTGGAAGACAATTTTTCCACGGATGGGGGGTGGGGGAGGATGGTTCAGGTGGTAATGCAAGAGATGGGGAGCGATGGGGAGCGGCAGATGAAGTTTCGCTCGCTCGCCTGCCACTCACCTCCTGCTGTGCGGCCCGGTTCCCAACAGGCCTCAGACTGGTACCGGGGGTTGGGGACCCCTCCCATAAGCCACGTGGTATGACCAATAAATAAATAAATTAGTTAATTAATTAATTCTGAAATCCTGAAATAGAGAAAACTAAGCAGTAATTAATACTTGGAATTTTGGTATTATTCAGCCTATTACATCTCTTAAATTTGTCTTCATGTTTGGTTACCTCTTTTAGACCATTTTTTCTTAATTCATATGTTTTCTTTTAATTAAGGTATGTTTGTCCTAAAAAGAAAACATTTGGGAGTAGAAAACTACACTTTGTCTCATAGCTGGAGTGAAGCTTCATCCACTGCAGAAGCACCCCCTGGTGGAACCTACTGAAATTGCAAGCAAAGCACCCAGGAGGAAAAAGCAAACTGCAAAAGGGCATATCCACTTTTTTGAAAGGCTACAAATATGAAATCTCCAAACACAGATCCTTAGTTCTTTACCTGTGAATCCCTGATAAAGAAGCATTATATAGAAATGGTATCAATATTATGTCACATACATATGCAGGTTATTATTTTTACTTTACTTTTTTTATACATCTTTATTAGAGTATAATTGCTTTACAATGGTTAGTTTCTGCTTTATAACAAAGTGAATCAGCTGTACATATACATATATCCCCACATCTCCTCCCTCTTGCATCTCCCTCCCACCCTCCCTATCCCACCCCTCTAGGTGGTCACAAAGCACCGAGCGGATCTCCCTGTGTAGGTTATTATTTTTAAATAAGTGTAGATGTGATTAATAAAATATGTCATCTAGGTGAGCCTCAAAATTCATACTGTCTTTTTGTTTATATACTGATATATTAAAAATATAACTGCTGTCATGTGGAAGGTTTCCCTAACTGTCCAATGTTACAAAGGGACACTCCTACTCAGAAAGACCAGGAACTCTGGCTTTAGGGGAGAACTGACAGCCTTTAAGAAACCAAACACCATGGCAGACCATCCTGGATGTTGTGTCTTGAATTCAGATGGGAATTCCACTTCGATTGACAGTGAAGAGCTTAAACTGCAACTTCACACAAAAGACTACACATCCATGAGAAGAGCAAAGAACTGTTGTAAAGTCATGTTGATATTACAGCAGAAGTGTTTATTTGGGAATTGGGGAGAAACAAGAACAGAGGATGTTTGGGAAGTATCTGCTCCCTTGGCTAATCCTGCCGGCACATGGTGAACCGTTCGCTTGGGATTGCCCCGTGGAGCCCGAGAGACTCGGGATGCAGCCACCCTGGTGTGCCAGCCAACCACTGACCTGGGGACAAGGCAGGATCCCAGCACCGGTCGCTCCGGACCCCCTCCCCCACCCCCAGGGGCTTCAGGTGACCGCCTCCCTCTCTGCCCACCTAGGTGTCCCCGGATGGGGACAGGCACACACGCCACTTTCACCTCCTGAGCTTTCGTTTCCTCACCTCCAAACAGGGATAATTGTTTGTACTCTTTAAGGTTGCTGCCAGAACCAGTGGGATCATGTATTCCTTAAGCACCCAACAGTGCCTCGAACACGGCCCATGTTCAGCCCACCGGGGCTCCAACCCGTCCCCCTCACTTGACACTACACTTTTTATTCTCTCAGATGGCACGTTACAGGCAACAGTACCCCAGCTGGTCCACACAACGACCCTCAGAGGTAGGGGCTCGTCCCATCCCATTTTCCAGATGGGAAACAGAGGCGCTGAGAGGCCACATGGCTGGAGAATGCGAGAGTCAGGCTCTGCACCCAGAGCTCCCAGTCACGAGGCCTTGTTCAATTTTAACTAGGAATGTTCTAACATTAAAAAAGAGAGAGCGGTAAGTAAGGCTTAATTATAATAACACGTCCTTTTTAACTCACTCTTGTCCACTGGCTACAGCATACCTGCCACTTCCACACAAACGACTGCCTTTGCTTCTCCCAACAACCCTGGAGGAAAGTGAGCCCGAGGCCCACTGGGTCAGCCCAGCCCCCAGCCCGTGCCCTCAGCTGTCTCCCCACCTGCCACCTCCCCTCCTCTGCTTTCCTGCAGAAGCTGCTGCAGGCGGCGGATGCAGGAGGGAAGCAGGAGGGTCCCCAGAGACTCCCGCCCCGCGTGGGTGTCATGGAAGCAGCTCTGGGGGGAAGTGGCCTGGAACAAGGAGCCCCTCCCGTGCCCCAGGCCTCGTGCACACCCTGGGGAGTAACTTGCCAAGTTCACTCCCACTAAGAGAAACCCTGGGCCAGTTATAAGGACACTTCCAGGCCATTTCCACATTAACAGTTCAAGAGGTTGACAAGGAAGAGTTCAACAGGCGACAAGGAAAGGACACTGGGTTCAATTCCCCGCTCCACCGTGGACTGGCTGTCTAGGTAAGTCTCATAACCGCTCTGTGCCTCAGTTTGCTCCTCCAGAAAATGGGAATAAAAATGGGGGTGGGGGTAAAGCAGTCCTGGCAGCACCTGGCATGTTACCTAAGGAACAAACAGTCTGTTTTCAAGGGGAAATCATCTCCTGAGAGACGAGGGGGTGGAGGTGGGTCCACAGCTCTGTTGCTCACTAGCTGAGGGGCCCTGGCCAAGTTACTTGGCTTCTCTGGGCCTCAGTCTCCTTATCTGTAAAATGCACACGGTGATCGTAAGGACAAAATGAGATGCTGAAATGAAAGACCCAAAATGATGCGTGGCCTCAACATCACCTGCTCTCTGCGCTGGAAAGAGACTCATCTAATCTGGAAAGGGACTCATCTAATCGCACACATACTCACAGCTTAGTAACTATTTGAAAGCACAAGATTCGGGGAGGGGGAGGTTATGCAATAGGCAGCCTGGATTATCCAATGTATCTATGCCACATGCACAAAATTCAGAATCTCATTGTACGTGCTTAGAAAAATGGAAAGAAACACCTGTTGCTGGTAAAATAATTATTGCAGTTTACTTCATCATATACAATCAATGTACAACCCCCTAAAATTAAAGAAAGGCAAATGTCTGTTACATATAAATGACAGAAAGAAGGTGTTGTGGAAACCTAAGGCACATCATTGTGCCTTACAGCAAATCACGATTACTTTCTCTTTCTTAAAAGACATGGGTTCCTTTGATGCGCCTCGCTGAAAGCATGGCCTGCTGGACCCTCCAAGGACTAGTCCCAAGGGCTGTGTCGGCCCACCTGGAGATGGAGGGGGCCGAGCCCCCTTCTCACCCCTACCACCCCCCTCAGAGCTTCGAGCTGGGGAGCACTGGCTTGTTTTAAACAGTCCATCTCTAAAGGGGGAGCACACACCATGAGGGCCAGAGAACCCGTTGAGGGTCAGGAGAATGTGCACCCCCAGGCTGGGGTTGCCCCCCTGCTGTCACCCTAACACCCCACCACCGCCACGGCTCTGGGTTGCTAAGGACACAGTCTTTTCTGGAATCCTTCCTCGGCAATGCTTTCCTGGAACAACTGAAAATACAGAAACCACGCAGAGGGGGAGCTTGGAGCTATACAAACACCTGAATTCACACTAATTACACATAAAGGCCATTGGAAGAGGCAGGGAGAAATACGGTTCATAAACTACCTGCTGGTCAATTATGGGTCATGAAAAAAAATTGGCTATTAACTTAGCATAAGCTAACTCCTGCTTCCTACCCACGCCTGACAGCTCAGGGCTGCTCAGTGTGAAGGGGCAACAGAACCCAGGGTCCCCCAGAGAGAAAAGAGCCAGCCCACAGCTTCCCACAGGCAGGCCTCAGGGGGCCTGATTTTCAAATACGTGGTCTGTATAGAAGGCAAGTCTGCAGGCGCTATTCGTGTGTGGCTTCACCTTGAGATAGATACTGATATATAGAGACAGATATATAGTGTTTCTTTTTTTACCTATTTGAAGCTCAGGCTGGAGAGGCTGCCAATCTGATTTCTAAGACTGAGCAGGAAGGGGGCTGGGGTCATGTCAAAAGGGGTCTGAAGAGAAGGGGACTGAAATGAAAACCTTATCAGGGAAACGACCTTGACCTTCTCTGGAGAGGACAAATGATTGGTTCTGCAAGGCAGGGACCAGGCCCACAGAACCCATGGCTAAACTCTGTGAACTTCACCCGTCTGCATCAAATAGAACACAAAAAGTACAAAATATTTTTTTAAGAAGAAAGAGAGAAGGGCTGAGATACAGTTCAGCCCACCTGCAGGCTTGCTCACTGCCTGCTAGAAGCTAGAAAAGCAAGACCACACTTCCCGGCCTCCATCCAGGCCACGCTCCCCACGAGGTGGAGTTTCCTGTGCCTCTTTGCTAACAGGCACCACCACGGAGGCATCAGATTTTCCCACGGGTGGTGATGGGGGTCCCAGGTGATCCACCGGCCACAGCTCCGCGACGATCGCCGAGCAGCAGGCGGGACCCTCCACGTGGTGGGTCTGGGGTGGGAGGCAGCTCCCGGCGGGACAGCTCTGCAGTGTTGCTCTGGGGGTCACCCCTGCGGGTCTGGCCCAGGGCTGAGCTTTCAATGATTCTGTTATCCCTGAATTTCCTGCATTAAATCCTCTTCTCCTTAAACTAACCAGAGCAAATCCTGAATAGCACAGATGCTGACGATGCCGTCGACCAAGATCCATGAAATCTCGTGGGGAAAAAAAACTTTAGTGTGGAAAAAAAAAAAAAAGACTCTGGGCAGGACACCTCAAAGGAGGAGGCTTGTACATAGACAGGAAATCTACTTATGAGACAGGACGTCAAAGGAAGCGACCAGACAACATACAAAAGAGCACTGACAACGGCCTTCACTGTCGTGCTGCTAAACGGTGACAGACTGAAAATGACCTAAGGAAACGTCCATCCGACAGAGGGCTTGGTGAGTAAGCGGGGGCCACCCGGACCATGGAATCCCTCGCAGCCATGACAGCTGGTGCTAAGGAAGCGTATCCGACCATGTGGAAAAGAGCTACTCATTTTGAAAAGGCAGCCCAGAAAACAGTGTAGGCATTACCTCTTTGTATTAATATATACTTTTGTGCATACACGTATGTATGCGTATTCGGAGCAGCAGGGACAAAGTTTGGAAGGATACGCCCCCAAATGTTACCGAGCTGCCTCGTGTTCTGCCCCCTGGCTTGCTGGATGGGAGAGTCTGTCTGTTATGCAGCACCTGGCCTCGGGCCACCCGAGGGGGGCAGCCTGCCAGGACGGAGCCAAATCACAAGCCTGGTCGGGGCCCCAGGCGGCTGGACGACCCGTCCCACGCCGCGTTCACCACCTTCCAGGCCCTCCCCGCTTGCTGGCCTGGCCGAGTCCTGTCTGCAATGGTCCCTCTGCCACCTAGAGACCCCGGGATACCCATGGAACGCTCCCAACGACTTCAGCTCTAGAACGTGGTACCGGATAAGCCTTGCTTACCAGAACCCCTCGACGCACAGACCCGTCTTCGCTCGCGAAGGCCACACAGCAGCAAGATGATACCAGCTAAGCCTCGGAAAGCAGGTGGCGCACATCTGCAAGATGTTCTGTGTTCGTACACTAAGAGCCCATTCACACCCTGGAAGTACACTGGAAATGCTAATACATCATGATTTAAAGATCTGATTTCCAATGGACCATGCAGCTGACACCTAGCAAATATACAGGGCCGAGTCTATCCCCATGGAAATGACCCCAGGGCACGGAGGATGAACCACCAGGTGGAGTGGCGTGGCCGCCTGGTTCAGACGTCGACCCCCCAGCAAACGCCACCCTCCTTCTCCTCACTTCCATCAGCAGAGTTAGCACTGCAGCTGCTAAGTCAGGAATCTTCCACGCAGACGGACCCATAAGAAAGCTCCTGCTACCACTCCTTGCGGAGGAGGTCAGGGAGAAAGGATGAATAATTAACAGGCAAGCTGATGGAACCTCGGGATTAGGAGTTAGGTATCAAACCCGGGTTAGAATAGCTGGTGCCAGTGCAGACGCTGCTTCGGAGCAGCTCCCTGCATTTCCCACGTGGGCTGCAGAGCCGTGAGGAGAACTCAAGGGACCCAGGTCAGAGCCTTCATGGCCACCGCACCTGCCCCTGCACCCACGAGGTGCCGAGGCTGTGCCTGCCCCAGAGCTGCAAGCAGACCAAGAGCGAAGAGCTGAGAGCAGCTTGCACAGGCTCGCAGCAGCGTCTACAGAAAGGACCGCAAAGGGGATGGATGACGCTCGCAAGATATGTTAAGTGGAGATAAAAACTCAGGAAGGAGGGCATGTGTGCATCCAACACAGAGAGGTGGGGAAGGACGGACAGACACCCGATAGTCATGAGGTGCTAAATATACCCAGGCAGCTGGGCAGTAAATATTCATGATACACTAATGTTGAAAAGGTTCTAAATATTCATAATATATTCACAGGCAGGAGACTAAATATACAACAGGAACCTGATACTGGCTGTCATTCGGTTACCCACTGGTGACACCGACTGTGGTCCTCTGATCCACGCTGTTCATGAGGCTCACCGGCAGGCCACAGATGTGGCCGGGCAGAACTGTCCCTACGGCTCCCAGCAGAACGTGTGTGTGTGTGTGCGCGCGCACGTCACTGGCCCAGGGCACCTCCCATCTGCGGCCCTGCTGCTAGTACTTGTAAGCACACGTTAGCGGGGAAAGCTGACACTGCAGAGGGAGATGGGCCACGCGAACCCTGCACGCCCCAGGACTCAGGGTCTGAGGCTCTCCCACCTGCTGAATGGAAATCAGAGGAATTCCCACCTGTGTCACCCTCTCCTACCTGTGTTACCTTCCCCGTCTTTCTGCCCTGGCTCTTTGCTTTAACTTGCATCAAGGTCCTTTCCCACAGGACATCGACCACTTAGCCCTGCTCAGGGGTGCTCTGTAGAGCACACTTGCTCATTTTCCTGGAACGCCATCAGATCTCAGCTGAGGAAGGACCCTTTATTGCTTTAGGAGACTTTATTAGGGGTTCCTAATTGAGAACTATAATAAATACCCTTTTGCCTTCTAAGAAAGACAATGGAAGAGTAACAGCCACAAATAATTTATGAAGCATTTTCTCCGCTGATACAGTACCTCAAGTGATGCTTGTGTGTGTGTGTGTGTGTGTGTATGAGCACGTGTGTCCCTACCCCCAGGCTATGGGGTCGCAGGGACTCTAAGTGGCAGAGCGGAAACCAAAGCCCTGACTGCCCGCCTAGGCTGGACAACCTGCTTTAAGAAAGCAAAACACCTCTGACATTTTCATGTCCACACTTGGGACAGCTGTTCTGAGACCAGTTTCTTGGGAAACTTGCACACCTCAGCTGATGCTTCTGTTGTCTCCCACAGATGTGAGAATCTGGGGATAGAAACAATGGTCAGATTGGTGTTTGGACCCCAGGGGTGAAGGTGGGTACTCCAGAAGTTCTCAAACTTCATACATTCAAAAGCCCGTCCCACACATCAGGGCTAGGAAGACACTTGAGCAAATAAATAACTTCCTACTCCTCACCTTTCAAAAGGCTCTTCTGTAATTTCTTTTCACGGATAGCTTAACCATAAGAAAAATAACTGGGAGCCCTTCCTACCCGGAATCTACACAGGAACAGTGCAAGTGTCTGCACGGAGCTAGTGGCCAACACCGGTGAGGGGGCATCCCTAGTGGTGTGGCCACACCTGTCTGATCATTTCTTGTCAATCTGCTGCTAAGTTTGCTGAGCATCCGCCCCCCCACCCCATGGCATCTACTGGTTTGTGACCCACTGAGCTCAGGGTTATGGGTCATAGCACGTTAAAGCAATACAAAGGATGCCGCCGTAACTCCTAAGAATCACCGATGTGTCTTAAAGGTCCATTTACCTGAGCTGAAAGTTTGAAATGAGTTTCCAGGTGCAGATAACTAAGAATAACAGGGTTAGATGAGAATTCCTCTGATTTCCATTCAGCTGGGGGAAAAGACCAGGCATTTAGAAAGCTGACCGTGCCTGTTGTCCTTTGTACAGATGACACTACCTGTACCAGGGTTTACAGGTACCCTTGACAACAAAACGGATAAGCACAACACCAGGAAGGGTCAAGTCACAGGTGGGACCCGAAAGGCCACTCCTGGGGCAGCCTTCTGTCTCTAGGAATTCAAGAGCTCCTTCCCAGGGGAAGTTCTCTTTCATCTCACGTCTGTGTGGCCAAGTCTTAATGTTAAAGTCCCACCTCCTCTGAGAAGCCTTCACTGGCCACTTAACCTTCCACGCATGGAGTGTGAACTAAACCCAGGGCTCTGGGTGTATAGCTTTAGGTTTCATAAGAGCTAATCATATTCTCCAGACAATTCCCAAGGACCCTGAAGCATCAATTATGACTTGGACTTTTCTGTATTTTTCCTGCTGCTTTTAGTAAAATGCCAAGCATACAGTGGGTCGTTCTGACGATGAAGCAGCAGCGGCAGAAATAGGGTGACTGTTCGGAAAACACTAATGCATGTGAAACTGGTCTACCGGGCTGGGCTCAGTAGTGTGTAGGCAGACAGCTCTGCTCTCCCCCCACCACCAAAGCTTCAAAGCTGCTCTTTCTCCATTTCCTCCCAGCCCCAGACTGGCAACTCCAACAGGCCCTACAGCCTTTCCAGTCTTTTTCAGGTACTAAGAAGCCCAGTGCACATAACCGAGGTCAGCGACCCAGAAGATGGGGCGGGGGGAGAGGGAGTTTCCAGTCTATTTCCCCAGCTTGCTCCCCACCCTGCTTCCTTCCCACCTTGCCAGAGTACATCTGGTTTCTCCAGGGATGGGGGAGTTAAGAGAAAAAGATGTTGAAATTCCCTTTACACATCAAGAGCTTTACTCTAAGCCACAATGTCCAGAAGACAGGAGACACAACCTAAGAAAGATTCCTGCCCTGCAGGTGGAAAAAAGTTCTTCTGGTACCGGGAGAGAGGAGCCTGGGAGCCCCCTGGCCCTTTGCACCGTGCCTGGAGGAGGAGAGGCGGTGCGGGAAGAAAAACCCCCAGGAGGTGGAGGGGGATGGAGAAGGCAGGGGGGAGTCTGTCCTTCCTCCTGCTGGTAGCACAGGGACTGCTCAATACAGCAGGTATGGGGGCCTGGGCTGTTCCACACAGACTGGGCAGGTTCCCAGGTGCCCAGCAGGGACCTGGTGGAGACCCAAGGGGGTGGGGACCTCAGGACCAGATGCAGGAGCCGGGTCCCCAGCTGTGGCTCACCCCAGTGACACCCGGCTGGACAATAGGCAGTGGAAACAGAAAAAGGAGGCTCAGTCGTGGGAAACCCATCAGAGGACAGCAAGGGGCCACTCTCCCCCATGCCCCGATGTAACTGCAACCTTCTCCTGGAGCCCAGAGACCACCTGCGGTGAGAAGGGGCCCCAGAGGGTGACGTGGGGAGACAGAGACTGACTCTGAGGGACTAAGCTGCTTTAAGCTAGATAGCGGCTGAGAGAAACTCACTAGAATTAGGCTCAGGAAAATCACGATCATGACCTAGGACTAGATATATCAAACGGGAACCAGAGTCCGTTCGGGGCAGCGAAATTAAGCTCACCTATAAAAATCTTTGCCCATCACAACTGGTGGCTGGTGACCTTCACCCTTCCACGATAAAGCTGGGCAAGAAACATCTCTACTCGGATTCAAATGCTTCCGCAGGGTCTCCATGCAACACAAACAGCGTTTATAAAAGTGTGTCTGGGGGCTTCCCTGGTGGTGCAGCGGTTGGGAGTCCGCCTGCCAATGCAGGGGACATGGGTTCGATCCCTGGCCCGGGAGGATCCCACATGCTGCGGAGCAACTGGGCCCATGTGCCACAGCTACTGAGCCTGTCCGTGCTCTGGAGCCCGCGGGCCACGACGACGGAAGCCCGTGCGCCAGAGCGGCCCCGCTCGCCGCAACTCGAGAAAGCCCGCGCACAGCCGCGAAGACCCAACGCAGCCAAACGAAGTTAATTCAAAAAAGCGTGTCTGTGCACAAGGCACATGGCTAACCTCCAGAGGAGGAGCAGGTGACTGCAAGCTTGCCAAGGCAATCCAGGCCCCCTGAGCCATCGCGGAAAACTCACCCCCCAGAGGCCCAGGCACCGTCACCCACAGGCTCTCACTTACCCCTGTGAGCTGGCGATCACCACTCCCATTCTGCTGAGTCAAACTGACACTCAGCAAGATTCGGTGACCAGCTCAAGATGTCCAAGCTGAGTGACAATACGAACAGGACAGCCACCCTTTCGTGTGCCCCACGTGCCTGGTCCCACGCAACGGCCACATGCTGTACGTGAGCTGCACAACACCCGTGGAGGGGCCACTTTTTAAAATTTTATCAACGAGGAAACGTGCTCAGAGAGGCTAAGAAACTTGACGCACAGGCAAGCCTAGACCGAGGGTGAGGCAAGCGAGGCCCTCACTCCAGGCACAAAATGTAAGGCGGTACCAAAAACTCCAGAAGATAAATGTTATAATGAACTGTTTTAAAACATCAAAATTAACACAAAATCCGCATCGTACAAAACATCACAATTTTAAATAAAGACAGGATCCGTATTACTGATTTTTCCTTCTGCCTTAGGCTCCAATATGGCTCAGCACAGCACTGGGGCAGTGCCAAGAAACCAGCCCAGCTCAACCCTTCTCCACCGGCCCCCAAAGGCAGAGACCCCTGATGCTCCTGCACTGCCTCTAGATATGTTTCTCCTCACAATTTTATGACCTCAAAGGGCTGTAAGGAGTGATCAGGAGGCTCCATCATCGCAGGTGTGAGACCGGGGTCTAAACAGATTCTGTTCCATGGTCACGTGCACATGTTATGTAAATGAAGGAAGCGTGCAGGCTTGAATAACGGGGTGGGATATTTTAAGATATCAGTTGGGGAAGGTGTGGGGTGGGCTCGATCACACAGCTGCTTGTCTCCCACTGGATGGATTTCTGGCTCAAAATTAAGTTTTCAGCAGTGACACGATACCAGCTGCCGCCTGTACCTACGCAAGTCCAATCCAAACGGTGGCATTCCTTTTCACTTTGCATTTCAAAAGCCGAAGCTTAGTTGGTAACTACTACATTGGCGTAGTTACTTATGCTTTGATCACTTGTTCACCTCATATTAAAGCCCCGCCTGAGATGAAGTCTCTGTTCAACAAATGTGTTGATTAAAAATTCGAACATTTCTTAGATCACACCCAGAACCTCGTACTAGCGGCTTGTAATCAAAGCCTAAAACCTGTATAACAAATCAACCATTACCTGGAGCAGGAGGAAAATAGTTTATGACTCTGTCCACTATTTTCTCCTGCCGTGGCCATTAGCGACGGGAGGCACAAATACTTCCGTCTACTAACAACTTCAACCCTGCAGACCGTCTTCCCTCTTTTCTATTTTCTGAACACGATCAACTGCGAGGCTTCCCCTCACGACGCAAAGTCGTCCGGCAAAGTGAGCAAAGGGAAACTTCGGGCGCTTGCGGGAGCGCGTCCGGCTAGACTCGGCCCTGGGCCAGCGCTGCCCCGAGAGGCGGCCGCGGGCAAGGCGCCCTGTCCGCGGTCCGAGGGGCACCTGGAGGCCCGCGCCCAGCCCTCGGCGCCCCGACCCCTGGCTGGCCGGCCAAGCCCGGCTCCCGGCCCGCGCCGTCCCCGCCCGGGTCCCCGCGCCGCGGTCCCCGGCCCACGCGCGCCCGCGGCCGCTCCACTCGGGTCCCCCCGCCCCGGTACCTGCACGGGAGCGCGGGCGGCTCCACGAAGCGCCGGAGGCTCGGTCGGCGAAGTGGGGGCGGCGGGACTGCGGCCGCCCCGGGAGCGCGGACGCCCGTTCCGCACGCGGCGCTGCAGGTGGCCGCCCGGCCTCGCCGCCGCCGGGTCGTGGCCCGGAGACCCGGACGCGGGCGGGGGCACGACCCTCCGGAGCCGGCGCTCGCCCGGCTTCGTGCGCGCTCCCCGCCCCGGGCGCGCCGGCTCGGCTCGGCTGCTCTCGGCGCGGCGGGGGCGGACGCCGCTCAGCTCGCTCGCTCGCCCGCCAGTCGCGCGCACCTCCCCCGCGGCGCGCCACTCCCGCCGCCGGGCCGAGTCTGGCCGCGAGCTCGCGGGGAGGGGCAGGGGAGGTGGGCCCCGCAGGCCGGGAGAGCGCCGGGTGCAGGCCTGGCTGCCCGCGGGAACCCCTCAGCAGACTGCGGCGACCCCGCCTGGGCCGGCCCGTGCGGCGGCGCTGTCGGGGCTCCAGGCCTGGCTGCCCCCACTGAGCGGGGCCGGGGTCCGCCAGAGACCCAGACGACCCAGAAGACGAGGCGCCCTAGCCCCGCGCCCCTGCGCGCCCCATCCGAGAGGGATGCGGCCCCGACTCCAGCCTCGACCTCGGGGGTCACCTGGGGGTCAGCGGCCCGACGGCCGGGTCCAGAGGGAGGGCGCCGTGGATGGGAATTGTACGTTTGAATAAAAGTAAAAGTTGTTTTTTTTTTTATAACCGTCTGGGTCCGGAGCGTCTCCGGGCTAATTAGGGAAGCTGCCGCCCTGTCTTGGGTTGAATCATGGTTGTGACACTGCAAGTGGTGGAAGAAAGAAAGGCTGCTGACAGCTTCCCAGCCTCACTGGCTCCCCTTTGCTTCTTTTAGAGACGGGCTGGTCCAGGTAAGGAGAGCGTCTTAGGAAACGTGGCCTCGGGTGGTCGCTCAGCGAGTCAACTAGAGAGCCGGCCTTTAAGCCTGGGCCTGCGGAGCGCACAGCCCGGGACACCTCCACTCCAACCATGTGCCCCCAGAGCAGGGAGCTTTCCCGGCAGGGAGGGAAGACGCACGTGAACTGTGACCCGCAGGAGACCGAGACCACGACAGCTGACCCTTGAGAAACTTCCATGCCAGCTGGAAGAGCTCATGCTAGCTGGCAGAGCTGATGCTAGCATCACGGAGTAACACTCGAGTGATAGACGACATCTGAATCATCAGCTATCTCAGCGCCGTTATATGGGGACACGCCCGGCATCCGCGCCACATCTTGGGGTGGTGGGTTTGGGGATTTTCCCTGCGTACGCTGAGGACTGGAGAAGCCTGCGTTTGTACCACTATCTGCAGCAGAGCCAGGGTGGAAGCCTGGAAGGGGCTCTCCCCACCCCTGGCTTTAAAGGGGATCAAAATCCCAAACACAAGAATCAAAGGCAGGGAAAAGAGGCTAAGGACAGATCTCATTTACTTGAGCACATAAAGAGAGGTTTACTCAAAAAAAATTTTTTTTCGTATAATCCCTTTGGTACAAGCCATTCTCTTAAAATCCCCCTTTGCCCTTAAATGCTTGAAATTCCCTGTGTGAAAGGAACGAAAATATATTGTGGATCAGTCTACTGCCCCCCAAGTCAACAACCTGCCCTCACGATGGACAGGTGACTCGTGACAGCCAGAGACAATGACTTTGTTAGGGGTGTGTGTTTGCTTTTTTCAGAACCGTCAGACTAAACTGAACAACTACAAACAAATCTACACTCCTTTCTCTCCTCTCCCACCTTGAGCCTCTGTTTCTTGCTCCTCAAAATCACATTTATTTTTTGTTATAACTAAATATTTATTGACTTCATAAATTCCCTTTCTAACTAAGGATTTCATTTGTTTCCAGAGTATCTTAAACCTCTGGCTTTATTTGTGTGTGCTGTGGGGGG